>NW_027279883.1:0-15000 GCF_046629955.1 Centroberyx affinis
TGAGTTCAGACACACACCAAACCAACTAAGCTTCCGGAAGAAGTGCAGTCTAGGGCTGCAACTAATGATTATTTTCGTTGTGGATTAATCTGTGGATTATTTTCTCGATTAATCGATTAGTTGTTTGGTCTATAAAATGTGAGAAAATGTTGAAAAATGTGGATCAGTGTTTCCCAAAGCCCAAGATGACGTCCTCAAATGTCTTGTTTTGTCCACAACCCAAAGATATTCAGTTTACTGTCATAGAGGAGGAAAGAAACCAGAAAATATTCACATTTAAGAAGCTGGAATCAGAGAATTTTGACTTATTTTTCTTATAAAATTACTCAAACCCATTAATCGATTAACAAATCAGTTGCCAATTAATTTAATAGTTGACAACCAATCGATTAATCGATTAATTGTTGCAGCTCTAGTGCAGTGGTTACAAATTGCCCCTGTGTTGTCACTGAATTTCAGTTTGTTATCAGTTTTAGTTCCCAGGTATTTCCTTGTTGTTGTTTTTTTTGTTTTTTTTTCAAAGAACAATAAGGCAGTAATTGTTTATTAGTTGAATCCATATTGATTAACTGCATTACAGTGTTATTTATACTTTCACTTGTGAGCAGGTTTTAGTGTCAGTTGTTAATGTGTCATATAACCATTGCACCATTTGGCATGAAGAATCCAAAATCTGTTTTGTTTTTTGTTTTTTTGGGGGGGGGTTTTGACCATTTTTTTTTTTTTTTTTCATTTTACTTTCCACAAGGTTTGCAGGTGTAGATCAACAAGTGATCTCTGTCAATAACATAACATATAGGTATACCAGGGTATTACCAGGTATTTCTAACACTGAACCTGTTCAGTGGTCTGACCCTTAATGACTGTCTGAATGGGCCTGTAGGGCTTTCTTCTAAAGTCTACTCACATGTCTTTAGTTTTGGTGACATTCAATTTAAAAAAAACAGGGAGGAGGGAGGGAAGGGAGGAGGGAGGGAGAAGGGAGGGAGGAGGGAGAGAAGGAGGAATAGACTCAAAGGGCTGGGTTTCCTCCATCGGCTTCCTTTGTGGCTTCAACCCTACTGATGATATTAGGATGGAGGGAGGGAGGGAAGGAGGGAGGGAGGGAGGGAGGGGAGGAGAGAAGGAGGAATAGACTCAAAGGGCTGGGTTTCCTCCATCGGCTTCCTTTGTGGCTTCAACCCTACTGATGATATTAGGATGGAGGGAAGGAGGGAAGGAGGGAGGGAGAGAAGGAAAAGGAGGGAGGGAAAGAGAGAGAAAAGGGGGAAGAAAGGGAGGGAAGGAGGGATAGAATGTGATGAAGGTGAAGTGTCTTTTGTGGTGATTTGGACATCCTTTCATCCTTTCATTCCTTTCATCCTTTCATCCCTTCATCCATTCATCCATTCATCCTTTCATTTTTTCATCCCTTCATCCTTTCATCCTTTCATTCTTTCATCCCTTCATCCTTTCATCCCTTCATTCCTTCATCCTTTCATCCCTTCATCCTTTCATCCATTCATCCATTCATCCTTTCATCCTTTCATTCTTTCATCCTTTCATCCCTTCATCCCTTCATCCTTTCATCCTTTCATCCATTCATCCTTTCATCCTTTCATCCTTTCATTCTTTCATCCTTTCATTCTTTCATCCTTTCATCCCTTCATCCTTTCATCCTTTCATCCATTCATCCTTTCATCCTTTCATCCTTCATCCTTTCATCCCTTTCATCCTTTCATCCTTTCATCCCTTTCATTCCTTCATCCTTTCATCCTTTCATCCTTTCATTCTTTCATCCCCTCATCCTTTCATTCTTTCATCCCTTCATTCTTTCATCCCTTCATCCCTTCATCCATTCATCCTTTCATCCCTTCATCCTTTCATCCTTTCATCCCTTCATCCCTTCATCCTTTCATCCTTTCATCCTTTCATCCCTTCATCCTTTCATCCCTTCATCCTTTCATCCTTTCATCCCTTCATCCTTTCATCCCTTCATCCTTTCATTCCTTTCATCCTTTCATCCCTTCATCCATTCATCCATTCATCCTTTCATTTTTTCATCCTTTCATCCTTTCATTCTTTCATCCCTTCATCCTTTCATCCCTTCATTCCTTCATCCTTTCATCCCTTCATCCTTTCATCCATTCATCCATTCATCCATTCATCCTTTCATCCCTTCATCCTTTCATCCTTTCATCCATTCATCCTTTCATCCTTTCATCCTTTCATCCTTTCATCCCTTCATCCTTTCATCCTTTCATCCCTTTCATCCTTCATCATTTCATCCCTTTAATCCTTTCATCCTTTCATCCTTTCATCCTTTCATCCCTTTCATTCCTTCATCCTTTCATCCTTTCATCCCTTCATCCCTTCATCCTTTCATCCTTTCATCCTTTCATCACTTCATCCTTTCATCCTTTCATCCCTTCATCCTTTCATCCTTTCATCCCTTCATCCTTTCATCCCTTCATCCTTTCATCCCTTCATCCTTTCATCCCTTCATCCTTTCATCCTTTCATCCTTTCAACCTTTCATCCCTTCATCCTTTCATCCCTTCATCCTTTCATCCCTTCATCCTTTCATCCTTTCATCCCTTCATCCTTTCATCCTTTCAGGTCAGACCGTCTGCGAGTCAAAACCAAAGTTCCACAAACTGCAGATTTAACATAAAAAGTTCTTCAGAGTCTTTTGTTCCAAACAGTCTGGAACGTGAATTCTAAATCCAGAAATCTGATAATCAATGAGTCACAGGTATTGATCAACAATCAGTAACCTATCAGATATATTATGGTCTGTCTGCCTGTCTGTCTGTCTGGATCAATAAAGTTGTATAAACTTGTTTAAAGCAGCATCAAACTGGAGCAGAGAGAAAACTACAGAACCACAGAGCTGCAGTGTGTGTGTGTGTGTGTGTGTGTGTGTGTGTGTGTGTGTGTGTGTGTGTGTGTGTGTGTGTGTGTGTGTGTATGTGTGTGTGTGTGTATGTGTGTGTGTGTGTGTGTGTGTGTGTGTGTGTGTGTGTGTGGCAGGATAATCACAGAGCAGCAGCAGAACTCTCTCTGCCCATATAAGGACTTCCTGGTCAGCTTCACTGCCAAATATGGGCTTCCAGGAAGTCCAGCAGGCTGTTGCCGCGGCGACAGAGAGGAAATATGTTTTCTATGTATTTATTCTATTTTTACTTCTTTTCTCTACTATTTATATTTTTCCATATATACTTCATTTTATCTTTTTTTTCTTCAATTTCTTAAGAATTGAGATTTGAGACTTGAGACTTGACTTGAGACTTGAGACTTGACTTGAGACTTGACTTGAGACTTGACTTGAGACTTGACTTGAGACTTGAGACTTGAGACTTGAGACTTGACTTGAGACTTGACTTGAGACTTGAGACTTGAGACTTGACTTGAGACTTGACTTGAGACTTGACTTGAGAATTGAGACTTGACTTGAGACTTGAGACTTGAGACTTGACTTGAGACTTGACTTGAGAATTGAGACTTGACTTGAGACTTGAGACTTGAGACTTGACTTGAGACTTGAGACTTGAGAATTGACTTGAGACTTGAGATTTGACTTGAGACTTGAGACTTGAGACTTGAGACTTGAGAATTGAGAATTGAGAATTGAGAATTGACTTGAGACTTGAGACTTGACTTGAGACTTGACTTGAGACTTGAGACTTGACTTGAGAGTTGACTTGAGACTTGAGACTTGACTTGAGACTTGAGACTTGAGACTTGAGACTTGAGAATTGAGACTTGACTTGAGACTTGAGACTTGACTTGAGACTTGAGACTTGAAAATTGAGAATTGAGAATTGACTTGAGACTTGAGACTTGAGACTTGAGACTTGACTTGAGACTTGACTTGAGAATTGAGACTTGACTTGAGACTTGAGACTTGACTTGAGAGTTGACTTGAGACTTGAGACTTGAGACTTGAGACTTGACTTGAGACTTGTGCTGCAAGACTTGAGACTGATTTGGGACTCGAGCAAAGTTGACTTGGTCACAGATCCATCAGATCCAGACAGGTCCAGACAGGTCCAGACTGATCCAGTCTCTAACAGATCTAACAAGCTGCTGAGGAGGCGGAGCTAAAAAAAACTTTAAAAACAAGACAAACATCAACACATTTTATAAGATTATCCAATAACATCATGCTTCATTTCATACTGATCATTCATAAGCAGTGTAGGGAATAATGCGTTACTGTAATTCCACTACTTTTGGCAGTAACTAGTAATGTAACTAATTACTTTTTCAAATTAATAACACGATTACAATTAACTGAAATTTAAATGAGCTCGTTACTCGTTACTGGATTATCCGGTTTATGATCATCTGACTTTACGGTGGAGCGAGAGAATCAAAAGACGACCGACCTCCTGAGACTTTATTTCTCAAAACAGACTAGAGACAAATCTGGAGACTTTTCTGACCTTGGGAAGCAAAGTTAATGAGTTGAATCTGATGTGAACTGATGCTGATCTGAAGCCTGTGAGGAAACAATAAATACACCTATCAAAACATCTCTATTGTGTTTTATTGTTCCACTACTTACTTTTCATCATAGTGATAATGGGTCAATGACAGATGAAATGTGTCAGTTGTCTTGACCCAGCTGTGCCACAGCAACACTAAAATAATAAAGCTATGTGAATTGAAGCAGACATTTAAAAGTAACGCAAAAGTTACTTTCCCTAGTAACTAATTACTTTTATTATGCAGTAATTGGTAAAGTAATTCAATTACTTTTTGAGAGAAGTAACTAGTAACTGTAACTAATTATAAATTTTCAGTAACTTGCCCAACACTGTTCATATGTTTTTACTCTCTCTCCCTCTCTCACACACACACACACACACTCTCACACACACACACACACACACACTCTCTCTCACACACACACACACACACACACACAGCTATCTGAGGATAACATGGCAGTCACACACTTCCTGTGTTCTCATTTTTCCATGTTATCCCCAGATGGCTGTATGAGTGTGTGTGTGTGTGTGTGTGTGTGTGTGTGTGTGTGTGTGTGTGTGTGTGCCACTAAGTGATGTGGTTAGTGTAAATGCTATATAGGACTACATACTCACACACACACACACACACACACACACCGGATGTATAGGAAGCCTGTGATTTCTCCCCAAACCTAAAAATTAACATTTTTTTCTCGTTTCCGTGGCGACAGTCAGAGGGTTTTTTTCTGTCGCCGGGCGGAACTCAGGTTCCTAAAATATTCCTGTTTCCGGAGGGAACAAAGTGGGCGGGGCCCCGGCGAGTGACATCACAACCCCCCGACCTGTGAGGTGTCAGGTGAACGAGAGAGGAGGATATAAGAGAGAGAGAGAGAGAGAGAGAGAGACAGACAGAGAGAGAGAGACGGAGAGAGAGAGAGAGAGAGACAGACAGACAGGGAGAGACGGAGAGAGAGAGAAGAAGAAGAAGAGAACGTGAAGAAGAACGACTGGATATTCTTTTCCTTCAGTTTGTTTCAGTCAGATTTTGTTTCAGTTTATTTTCTGGATGTTCGGCTCTTTTTAATGTGAAACTCTGTGGCTCCGCCCACCAGGTAAGAACCAATCAGCACACAGATTTCATTAATTCATTAAGCTCTTTTCCTCTAACGGTCGATGTTTCAGAGAGAGAGAGACAGAGAGAGAGAGAGAGAGAGAGAGAGAGAGACAGACAGACAGACAGAGAGAGAGACAGAGAGAGAGAGAGAGACAGGCAGAGAGAGAGAGAGAGAGACAGAGAGAGAGAGAGACAGAGAGAGAGACAGACAGAGAGAGAGAGACAGAGAGAGAGAGAGAGACAGAGAGAGAGACAGACAGAGAGAGAGACAGAGAGAGAGAGAGAGAGAGAGAGAGAGAGAGACAGGCAGAGAGAGAGAGAGAGACAGAGAGAGAGAGAGACAGAGAGAGAGACAGACAGACAGACAGACAGACAGACAGCTGTATAGGGGAGGTTGGGGTTGATTGTAACACTTGAGACAGATGGTTCAGAATCTGGTCTAGACCACATGGAGTCGACACATGTGATCACCTGATCTCTACCTTGCTCATGATTGGAGGAACTGAAAGTGTTACAGCTAGACCCGGTCTCCCCTAATCCAACAGTGAAACTTCTGGACAAAAGACAACGCAATCTTTTTCAAAAATACAGTTTGCTGAGTTTTGGAAGCTTTGCTCGTCTGTGATGTGATATTACACACACTCTCCTCAGAGGTTTGTGTTATGTTGTGTGATTAGCAAGAGTGTAACTTTGGTTTGAGAAGTAGGGGGGCACAATAAAACGAGTCTGGGGGTTCTCCCCAAGAAAAAAATTGGCGATTTGAATCCCATTTCCTGCATTTCTACAAACATTTAGGCACTACGGTAATCAATACAAAATCCGGGAAATAATTAAGTTGGTCATCATGCTAAATTCTGCCAGAATAGTACTAAATATGCATAAGAAAAACTGTCTTACTTTCTGTATTGTTTAACCCACAACTTTACTGAACTTCACATGTTGAGTTATTCTATTATGGATGTATATATATACTGTATATATATATATTGAAGAATAGGACTGACAGATCTATGGTATATTATTGTGGCACTATCAATAGATAATGTGTCATTTGCAACTTCAACCACAGCAAACATTATGTTTATTGTGGGGGGGGGGGGGGGGGACAGGATTTTGAAATGTCTCCCCGTCCCCCAGTGGAAATTACGCCCCAGGTGATTAGAGATGTTTTGTCTCTTCAGGTGGAAACAAGCTCCCAGCTGACTCTGCAGTTTGAAACAAGACTCACATTCTGTTCCTGTACTGCCAGAACACACCTGGAGACACCTGGAGACACCTGGAGACACCTGGAGACTCCTGGAGACACTTGAAGACATCTGGAGACACCTGGAGACTCCTGGAGACACCTGGAGACATCTGGAGACTCCTGGAGACACTTGAAGACATCTGGAGACACCTGGAGACTCCTGGAGACACCTGGAGACATCTGGGAACACTTGGAGACATCTGTAGACACCTGGAGACATCTGGAAACACCTGGAGACACCTGGAGACACCTGGAGACATCTGGGAACACTTGGAGACATCTGGAGACATCTGGAGACACCTGGAGACACCTGGAAACACCTGGAGACATCTGGAGACACCTGGAGACACCTGGAGACACCTGGAAACACCTGGAGACACCTGGAGACATCTGGAAACACTTGGAGACATCTGGAGACATCTGGAGACATCTGGAGACACCTGGAGACATCTGGAGACATCTGGAGACACCTGGAGACACCTGGAGACACCTGGAAACACTTGGAGACACCTGGAGACACCTGGAGACTCCCGGAGACACCTGGAAACACCTGGAGACACCTGGAAACACCTGGAGACATCTGGAGACACCTGGAGACATCTGGAGACATCTGGAAGCAGCGATGCAGTCGTCCGTCCTGCTCAGCTTTTTTCTCCTGACTTTAGTTTCCTCTCTGCCAGTAAGAACAAACACAACAGTTGGGATGTAGCAGACGTGTGTGTGTGTGTGTGTGTGTGTGTGTGCACGTGTTTGTTTCTATAAGTAAATTTAGCTGTGTGAGAGAATGTAATGTCTTTGGGTGTGTGTGTGCATTTGTTCCTAAGAACATCTCAGTATAGTGTGTGTGTGTGTGTGTGTGTGTGTGTGTGTGTGTGTGTGTGTCTCCATATTTTTAGCCTGCCTGTGGTTTCTGGCAGGGAGATAAACATGGTTTTACATTCAACACACAGATTTAGAACAGACCGGAAACACACACACACACACACACACACACAAAACTATACTGAGATGTACTTTAAAACAAGCTCTCTCTCTCTCTCTCTCTCTCTCTCTCTCTCTCTCTCTCTCTCTCTCTCTCTCTCTTTCTCTCTCTCTCTCTCTGTCTCTCTCTCTCTCTCCAGTTGAGTCCAGAAAGTGATTCTTGGTCCGCCTCTTCCTCAGAGAGTGATGAGAATCCACAGGTAACACACACACACACACACACACACACACACACACACACACCATAATGTATGAACAATAGTAATAATAAAAGCTGAGTAGCGCTCTGTTCAGACGATGTTTTGTTTCCAGCCACCTGCTGCATTTCCTGGTGTGGGAGGGGCCTCACTGCAGAGGCCTGAAGCTCCGCCCACTCCGCCTGAAGCCCCGCCCAGTGTGATCGTGGAGGTGCAGGACATGAAGAAGAACATCACTCTCAGCTTCGCCATCTTCATCATCCCCGAGGAAGAGGAGGGGGGGAGCGGGACTGAGGGGCGAGGAAGGTGACTGACCCCTCCTTCTTATTCTGCTCCTATCAGTCTGACTCCTCCTTGTTGTTCTGCTCCTATCAGTCTGACTCCTCCTTCTTATTCTGCTCCTATCAGTCTGACTCCTCCTTGTTGTTCTGCTCCTATCAGTCTGACTCCTCCTTGTTGTTCTGCTCCTATCAGTCTGACCCCTCCTTCTTATTCTGCTCCTATCTACCTGACTCCTCCTTCTTATTCTGCTCCTATCAGTCTGACTCCTGCTTGTTGTTCTGCTCCTATCAGTCTGACCCCTCCTTCTTATTCTGCTCCAATCTATCTGACTCCTCCTTCTTATTTTGCTCCTATCAATCTGACTCCTCCTTCTTATTCTGCTCCTATCAGTCTGACGCCTCCTTCTTATTCTGCTCCTATCGGTCTGACTCCTCCTTCTTATTCTGCTCCTATCGGTCTGACCCCTCCTTGTTGTTCTGCTCCTATCAGTCTGACTCCTCCTTCTTATTCTGCTCCTATCAGTCTGACTCCTCCTTCTTATTCTGCTCCTATCAGTCTGACTCCTCCTTCTTATTCTGCTCCTATCAATCTGACCCCTCCTTGTTTTTTGCTCCTAGGGAAGAAGACAGCAGCGAAAGCAGCGAGAGTGATGACATCAGTGATGACACCAGTGATGACGTCGGTGATGATGTCAGCGATGAAGAAACTATGAGGCAGGCCAAGCAGCCAATGGCATCGCTTGTCACCGTTGACAAAGACAACAGCAGTGGGCCAGTGACTGAAGGCTATGATAGTCACATGATCACCAACGATGACAAGAACAACCTCTCTACAGAGAAAATGATGAGCGATCAACCAATGTTTACTGTTTCTGAGGAAGTTGATGATTTAAACAACAGCACCTTCAATGGGGACAATGTGAGCATAAAGTCTCTTTTTGATGACTTGGATGATTTTAACAACAGCACAGAAAGCAGGGAGATAAATGATCAGCCAGCTGTAACTGTTTCTGATGACTTTGATGACAAAAACAATACCAAGTTTGATGATTTTAACAATACCACGTACAGCGAGGAGAGCACTGAACCAATGTTGACCATTTCCGATGACTCTAACAGTTCATCCTCAGCGGAGGTCCTCAGCGTTAGTTCAGAGAGTGAGGAGGTTACAGATCTGAACCCAAAGCTGCAGGATAACACTTCTACTGCAGATCCAACCCCAGACCACCAGAGGGTTGTGAGTTCCAGCACCAACCACCAGGGGGCGTTTAGCTCCAACAGGGTGGACGGGCTGGGCTCGGGTCCGCTCTCACAGGAGGTTAGCAGTTCAAGCTCAGAGGGTGAAGATGTTACGAATTCAAGCTCAGTCAGCCAGGATGACGTTAGCTCCAGCAGAGAGAGTGCTGCAGAAGAGGTCGGGTTGGGTTCCAGCCTTCAGAAGCTGGTTAGTTCCATCCAGAAGGCTATAGATTCACTCAGGCTCGCTCAGGAACCGATCGGCTCTAATAGGAACCATGATGAGGTTCTTGGTTCAACACCCAGTTCCAACTCCAGCAGTCAGACGGATATTAGCTTGAACTCTGATAGTGACGAGAGTCCAGAATCTATCAGGGCGGATAACAGCTCTGATAGTAAAACCCAGGAGAGCGCAGGTTCCATTCCCAGCAATCAGATGGTTGTTAGTTCAAATCCTGACAGTGATGAGAGTCTGGAATCCAGCAGCTCCAGTAACCAGCAGGGTGTTGGTTCTAACAGTACTGCACAGCAGGTTCCTGGTTCAACACCCAGCTCCATCTCCCACAGCCAGATGGTTATTGGATCTTACCCAGATAGTGATGAGAGTCTAGAAGCCACCAGTGTCACCAACCAGAAGGATACTGGTTCTCGTCTTACCATCCAGGCGATCGCACGTTTTCTCTCTAACTTTCAAAGGGGTTCTAGTTTAAACCCAGCCAGTTCTGCTCAGGGTCTAGAACCTACAATCCACAGCGACCAGAAGGATACCAGTTCTGACAGTAACAGCCAGGAGAGCGTAGGTTCCTTCTCTCAGATCCAGATGGACGTCAGTTCAGACCCAAGCAGCTCTGATGAGAGTCTGGAACCCAGCAGCCCCAGTAAACAGGAGCTCAGACAGGAGGTTGTGGGTTCGACGCCCACCCAGGCTCCTGAGTCCAGACTCAGTAGTGCAGAGGCTAGCTCCAGCAGCGAGGAGGTGGCGGGGGGTTCCTCCTCCTCCTCCCCTCCTCCTGCTTCCTCCCTCCTCCCTTCTCCTCGACCAACTGAATCTGAATCTAGTGAGTCAGAATCAGAAGAGTCTCAGTCGTCTCCATTAAATCTCAGATCAGACTCAGAGTCACATGAAGAGTCTGATTCTCCAGGAGTCGATTCAGAAAACGACTCACTTACAGATCTGGGGACCGACGGTGATTCTGCGAGCCGTGAATCCAGCACTGAATCTGTTTCAACTGGGAATCAGAATCCTGCTCCGGTCCCGAGTTCCAGCCCTGATCCCAACTCTAATGCCAGTCCAAACTCAGACTTTAATCCCAGTCTCGGTTCTAGCTTCAGCTCAATCTCCAGTCAGGAAGATTCTGACTCCAAAGAGCCAGCTAGCATAGAAGTTACCATGAATGCTAACTCCGATGTTAGCACAGAGGCTAACCCCACTGTAGACTACAGCACTAACCCAGCTAGCATAACTGCCAACCCTGAAACTAGCATGGACGCTAACCCAGATGCTGGCATAAAGGACGTTGAGGCAGATTCAAGCATGGAAGCTACAACAGATTCTGATTACGATGTTAGCGTTGAAGTGGAGCCCACCAGCACTAACCTCCCGGTCATCAGTGTCAGCTCTGCTGCTAGCATTGATGCTAACTCAGACGCTGGCATGTTGAGCATTGAAGCAGACGCAGATGCTGGTGTGGAAGCGACCATAGATCCAAACTCTGCTGTTAGCATAAAGCCGACCCCCGCCATTGAATACAGCATTAACCCTCCTAGCGTGAATACTGATTCTGGAGCTAGCATTGATGCTAATGTGGAAAAGGTGGAGGCAGATGCACATGGTAGCGTAGAAGCTAACCCAGACGCTATGGTTGCTAACAGCCCCAGTCCTACCCAGTATGCCAGTAGTGAGGAAAACATGGCCTCTCCTCCTCTTCCTCCTCCTCCTCCTCGCAGGAGACCCTTTAACTTCGGCTTCCTGGGCCCCATCAGTCATTCCTATAACAACCTCCCTGTTGCCAGGGAAACCGTGTCCAAGGCTACTGTCAAGGACACAGCCCACTCCCATGCCACAGAAAGGCTAGCACTACGACATCATCAACACGAGACACGACATCATGATGTTCACCACAACCCGACCTTCGACTTTAACACTCGGCACGACGCCACCCGCCGTGTCGCGAACAGAAACCAGCGGATCTGGAACCTGAAGAGGTTTGACGGTCCGGCTGTGGCCGATCCGGCTCAGAGCAGCAGTGAGGAAAACAAATAGAGACCAGGACTGTGTGACTGTTTCCCAGTCAGCAGAGTTCTTGTTCCCTAAACCACGGATCTCCATCCTGGAGGTCCAACAGTCCGACCAAACACACTGGGTAACACTCCTTCAACCAGAGAGCAGGAACCAGCTGAACTGCACCTGTGGCTGCTTCATATGAATTTCCACGTGTCTAATGTCAGCTCGGTTTTGTTTAGAGGTTAAACGTGTAATATTTATTTTTATATGCTTCAGTAAAGAAGCATAATCTGACTAGTACATATCAGCAGGTTCCTGGACGGTAGAGAGTGAAACAAAGTGAGGAGATTTCTGCATTCAGAAACCCAGGAGCGGGCCGAGGCTGAAGGCCCTCCTGCCACACCAAGGTCCATTCAAAAATCTGCCAATTTGTATTTACTTGCTTATCAGCAAAAAACACACAACTGAAAATATAATTTGAGACTTCATTACTAATCACTAGGCTGTTGTGGTAAATTTGGCATATATATAATCCTCCAAACAGCTCGAATTTTAACGCACCGGCCCGTTTATGTGCCGGTCCGTGCCGGTCCGGGAAGCTCCTTGACTCCTTACCTTCGATCTGTTCGAGCAGAATCGAGGTGATGTCAGGATCCGGATCACAGCAAGACTCCATTGAATAAAAAAAACTCAGACAGAAGGTTTGTTGTTGTTGTTGATGTGAAACAGTCCAACCTGCCCACCGTGCTGATGATGGCCTCGCTCTGCGGAGGGCAGAGTGTTGTTGCCATGACAACGCTGAATGATTCCCATCCATCCAGTATCACTGATGCTGTATCAAGAGTGTTCAGTGTGTTCTGTCACGTTAATGTGAAGGCTGTCATGTTCTGTCACTGTCAGCTTTTAACTCACTTCTCACAACTTATTGTTATCCTCTTTGGCTTTTATTCATTTTCTCCTCGTTTCCTTGTCTGTTATTTATTTATTCCGTTTTGTGTATGGCTGGAACGATTTTCTACTGCTTTACTTCTTTCTTGTATCTGTTTTAGTGACTTATGTTATTTTTTCATTTTTTTTCTCCCACTGGTTGTGAGTCTCTTTGCAACTTTGTTTTGAAAATTGCGATAGAAATAAAGATTTTGATGATGATGAAGTTGTTATGGTCTCTATTCTGTGTCAGACAGCTCTATCTGGTTTGAGAAATATGTGGAAGAAGTCCTGAAGCTCAGCAAACCATCCAAGTACCAATGTATGCAAAAGAGATGGACACCTCAGTGGGACTCACCTGGCTAAGTTAAGGAGAAACAGCCTAAATAAAAATAAAATGTGTCAATGTGTCATTGCAGACTGAAACAGTAAAATTGAAAATATGAAAACATTTTAAGTCTATTCAAACTTTTTGATTATGCTGGTAAATCACAAATTAAGAAATTATAAACAGAGTCATCTGGCATACCATCTGGCAGCGTTCCACGTACCACTGATGGTACCCGTACCACAGTTTGAGAACCACTGGTTTAAATAGTACTATCATTACTGTCATTTGGTTTAAAAAGAACCGTTGTTCTGTCAATCACAACTAGGTGGCACTTTTTCCAAATGTATTTAATGCATTATGGAAACAGACTACAGTTTCTTCTTATCAAGCAATATTTCTGGGTGGCTTGGGTGTGTGTGTGTGTGTGTGTGTGTGTGTGTGTGTGTGTGTGTGTGTTTCCGGTAAAAACATCTCTTTGGTTGTGAAATGTGTTGTTGTGGTAGCAGCTGTTGTTTATGAGGCTCACCACAACATCAATCTGACTGAACTAAATATATCTGGAATATTCACAAACTACAACTATCAACATGAATAAACTGAAGTCAGTGAGTCTATTAAATAATGTATAAATTAATACCTTAGTTAACATGAACACCATTAGTACTAATTACACATTAGTTGACTGTTAATTAAGGGTTAGTTAATTCTTATTAGTGAGCCTTATTGTAAAGTGTTACCAAAAAATGAATCACAAATTAATGATGAATGATTCCAGCTGTAGTAGTAGTACTTCTATTTCAACATTATATCTATTTACTCTCTAATATCTAATTTAATGAGTTAAAGTTTCGTTAAATACACACACACACACACACACACACACACACACACACACACACAGACACACACACACACACACACACACCCTATAAATCAGGGTGTTGTTTTGTTGTCAGTGGGAGGGGGGCGGGGCAGGAGGACGAGTCGATGACAGATCACATCCTGTGGGATGGAGGATATAAAGACGAGCCAGATCAGAACTGACTTAGATCCTGCTGGACCTGCTGACAGCTCCACAGACCTGAACCATCAGAACCATCAGGACCATCTGGAACCATTTGGACTGAACTGCTTCAGGTCTCTCTTAGGATTAAACTTCACTCAGAGTTTTGTTTCTGTAGCCTCAGAACCAGGAAACTGTTTAGTTCTGATCCAGACCAGACCATCAGAACCTCTCCAGACCCAGCAGAACCTCTCCGGACCCATCAGAACCTCTCCAGACCCAGCAGAACCTCTCCGGACCCAGCAGAACCTCACCGGACCCAGCAGAACCTTCCAGGACTCCTTTTTGTTTTGTTTTGGAGCTAAAGACAGAATGAGGACGGTTCTGATAATCCTCTGCCTGCTGGGACAGAACCTGGCCAGTCCTGTAAGACCTGATCTGTTCTAATCTAATCTGATTTGGTCTAATCTGATTTGATCTGTTCTATTCTGATTTGATCTCATCTAATCTGATTTGGTCTAATCTGATTTGATCTGTTCTAATCTGATTTGATCTAATCTGATTTGGTCTAATTTGATTTGGTGTAATCTGATTTGATCTATTCAAATCTGATTTGATCTAATCTGATTTGATCTAATCTAATATGATCTATTCTAATCTGATTTGATTTGATCTAATCTGATTTGATTTGATCTAATCTAATATGATCTATTCTAATCTGATTTGATTTGATCTAATCTGATTTGATCTGATCTGTTCTAATCTGATCTAATCTGATCTAATCTGATCAATTCTAATCTGATTCGATCTAATCTTTAGGATTCAGGATTTTATTAGGATCCCCATTAGCTGATGCAGAACATCAGCTACTCTTCCTGGGGTCCATTGATCTGATCTGATCTAATCTGATCTGATCTAATCTGATTGAATCTAATCTGATGTGCATTAAGGTGATAGGAGGAGGACATGTCAGTCTTCAAGAGCAACAGGACCAGTCAACAGTA
>NW_027279883.1:17500-27500 GCF_046629955.1 Centroberyx affinis
TCCTCTCTCCTCCTCTCCTCTCCTCCTTCAGGGTTTGATGTTGACCTATCATCACCTCCTGTTCAGACCTCGAATCAGAGGAGGAGAGAAGAATCTGACTGCAGGAGGAAGAGAAGAAGAAGAAGTAGGAGGAGGAGTGTTAGGAGGAAGAGGAGGAGAGACGGACGTGTTTCCCCGTCTGCTGGAGGAGAGCGAGGAGCGAGAGGAGGCGCTGGCCTCTGACCCGCCTGACCACGCCCATCACCCCGGTCACCATGGAGACGAGGCGGGGCCGGAGCCAGAGCTGGGCCTGTAGGCCACGCCCCCTCCTGCAGTGACTGACCAATCATTAATCAATACTGATCGATCACTATATACCTTACTGTGAGCTCCTTAGTACTGCATCTAGTTTATTATACAGTACTTACAGTTTATTATACAGTACTTATAGTTTATTTGACAGTACTTATAGTTTATTAAAATGTAGTTTACCTTTATCTCAACTTTTTTAATCAGATGATGGTACTTTTTAAACTAAAAGATGGTACTTTTTAAACTAGAAGATAGTACTTTTGAAACTAGAAGATAGTACTTTTTAAACTAAAAGATGGTACTTTTTAAACTAGAAGATAGTACTTTTGAAACTAGAAGATAGTACTTTTTAAACTAAAAGATGGTACTTTTTAAACTAGAAGATAGTACTTTTGAAACTAGAAGATAGTACTTTTTAAACTAAAAGATGGTACTTTTTAAACTAGAAGATAGTACTTTTTAAACTAAAAGATGGTACTTTTTAAACTAGAAGATAGTACTTTTGAAACTAGAAGATAGTACTTTTTAAACTAAAAGATGGTACTTTTTAAACTAGAAGATGGTACTTTTTAAACTAGAAGATGGTACTTTTTAAACTAGAAGATAGTACTTTTTAAAAGAACAGTAGGAATCTTCAGTCCTTTTGACTAAATGAGATTTTTAACAAACTGAATCAACAGATTTAAACTGAAGGATCAAATTTTAAGTTTCTGTTTTGTTTATTTTCTCCAAAATGGATCCACAGGTTTTGGAACAGAATTCTTCATATTTAGTTTGATCAGATTTTCTTCATACAGCAGCATGTAGAGACTCTCATGTGTATTTGAACATGAACATGAAGTTACACATGTAGTCTTGATCTATCTGTGAAGCTTTATTCTGACTCTATTGTCTTTACTGTGAATAAAGCTGATGCTGAACATGCTGACTGAGTCCAAACCAAACTCCTTCATTTAACCCTGAAATGTCCTTTTCTCATCACTTTAACATTAATTATCCATTAAAATATCAGCTTTAATAAAGTCAGGTTAGTGTCATGGGTTTATAAGGGATTTATTCACAGAGACTCTAGAAATTAAGGGATTTTTCATGTCTTTTGTGCAGGTTTACAGGTTATTAATGAGTTATTATTGAGTTATTAAGGGAAAGTTCCTGTCTCCCTGAATTTTACATTAAATTAGAAAGTCGGCAGTCAAACATTAAGGAGAGTTTAAGGAGGTTTAGATGGATCTCCTCCATTAATAACTCATTACTTAACTCATTTTTAAGAGGATTTTGCATGAATTCATTTAAACGTGAAAACGTGAAAAGGGGATTTTAATAATAATAATAATTTATAATAACTTTATTTGTATAGCACCTTTTAAAAACAGAGTTTAAGGGATTAGTGGTTGGTATAGAAAGTATCTGTTGGTTTAATGAGATGGAAACAGCCTACATATAATAATCTCTTGTTCCTTATCTCTCTTCTCCATCTCTTTCCTCTCAGTTTCTCTCTGTTTTCTCTTTCTGCTGCTGCAGGACAGTCTGCTGTTCTAACCTGATCTGTAGAAATGAATGAATGAATGAATGAATGAATGAACTTCAGCCTTTAACCAGAGAGCAGGGAGGAGTCAGCGAACTGATCTGAGACCTGTAGTTAGTAAACCTGCAGTTATGATGTCATTATCTCCACTCACTCTGAGATACTGAACGACTGTAACTTGTTCCTCATGAGGATCCTGAACATTGACAGAGTGAACCATCTGCTTTCCTTCAGGATCTTTGTTCCAAACAGAAAATCACCTCTAGATATCTCAGGGAAAAAAAACACATGACATCATTTTCTTCTCATCATGTTGAAGACAAACTGTGTTATCCTGAGACGACGACTTGAAACAACACAAAGAAACTAAATCAAAAGTCTGGATGTTTGTCCTCACTGGGCTTCCATAGTTCAGGCAGGAGTGAGCAGCTTCGTCCGCTCTGTCCGCTGTAAAGTGTCGATAAAGCTTCAGAGCACACAGCAGACGGGCTTCATGTTCCCTCTGAGCACAACATGGATCTGTAAAAACACAAAGTATTAAAGTGAAAGTAGTGGTTTGGTCCCTCTGACTGATATTTTATTATATATGACATCATTAGATTATTAATACTGAAGCATCAGTGTGTAAGCAGCATGTTACTGTTGTAGCTGCTGGAGGTGGAGCTAGTTTGAACTACTTTATATACAGTTAGCTAGTTTAGTCCAGTGGTTCCCAACCTAGGGGTCGGGCCCCTCCAAAGGGTCACCGGATAAATCTGAGGGGTCGTGAGATGATTAATGTGAGAGGAAAGAAGAAAAAACTAAGTTCTGATACACAAATCTGTTTTCAGTTTTTTGACTTTTTCTCTAATCTTTGATTTTTGCTGAAATATTGGATCATTTGAACATTTATTGAAATGAAACCATGTGAGGTTTAGAGGGAAAAATCACTATGTGGTGGAGCTGTTAACAACTCATAGACATCTGAAATGTGACCCGACTACACACTGCTTTCTGTAAGACGTCAAAAGACAAAAAGGTTGGAAACCACTGGTTTCATCTTTAACAATGTGTTGTATTTTAAAAGCTTGTTATATTATCCATTGTGTCAAATCTCCATCTGAAAAGTAACGAAAGCTGTCAAATAAATGTAGTGGAGTAGAAAGTAGAATATTTCCCTCTGAAATGTAGTGGAGTGGAAGTATAAAGTAGCATCAAATGGAAATACTCAAGTAAAGTACCTCAAAAGTTCAGATGGAAGTTCAGATTAATGTTTAATTCATCTAAATTATGCGAGCCTCTAATGAGCCTTGTCTGCCTCATGAAGGTAGAACAAAAAAAAAATCCTAACGCCTAAAAAGCGTTTCTGTTTCTGTTTTTATTCAGTTTTTTTGTTATTCTGTTTGCTGTTTGCTACATTTTAATTTAGTGGCACTTTGCAGCACTGATTAGAAAGGTGCTATACAAATTGTCCAACTTTTATCCTTTATGCGACTTGGATTAGACAACGATCATGTGGCTGTTTGACGTCTCACTGGCAATGAACCAAAGTGCTTTATTTGTATTCCTAAATCAATAAATAAATTCCCAAATAACCATAGATCTAGCTGTAAGAGCAAAATGTGCGATTTAAATGAAATGCTGTTAAAGGGTAACTTCGGTATTTTTCAACCTGGACCCTATTTTCCCAACTGCGGGTGTCTAAGAAACTAATGGGGACAACAATTTTTGAAATTGGTCCAGTATTGAGCGAGATCGCTTCAGCCGGCAGCCGTGAAACAGGCTGCAATGTGATCCGACGGGCAAATGAACCGTCAATGTACGTCCACTAAAGAGCTTGTTTTTGCCACTGACTGGCTCAGATTGTTATTATAAGAGTCTGACACAGTATGGAAAGGACTCTATACAGAAATAAAACGTACTTCCTTACCTTTAGCTTGATCCCGTCTGTGTGTAACCAAGTCTCGCCCAAGTCCCGCGAGAGCTTAGTTGTTGCAGGAAGTCACCTGTGGAAACGTGAGTGAGAGTTGGAGAGAGGAGTGCCACCAGGAGGAGTTTGTTGTGTTGGAGTACAGAGATCGTAGCTTAGCGTTATTTTTTTTATATTAAAAAAATAAAATAAAATTGTCTCTAATATAGTTGAAAATCACTCCGTCTGCTGCTCAGCCCTCGGTCCTCTGTCTCTTCCTGGAGAAACCCCAGCAGCTCCCTCTGCTCTTCACCTCTCGGCTGCCGGGGGACCGAGGAAGCCGGAGGTCAGAGGTCAGAGGTCACACATGGGAGCGGGCAGCAGCATCTGATGGCCCCGGCTGCTCATCAGGGGGACTGGGATCGGGGCCGGAGGGGGACTGGGATCGGGGCCGGATGGGGACTGGGATCGGGGGCGGATGGGGACTGGGATCGGGGGCGGATGGGGACTGGGATCGGGGCCGGATGGGGACTGGGATCGGGGGCGGATGGGGACTGGGATCGGGGGTGGATGGGGACTGGGATCGGGGCCGGATGGGGACTGGGATCGGGGCCGGATGGGGACTGGGATCGGGGCCGGATGGGGACTGGGATCGGGGGCTGGATGGGGACTGGGATCGGGGCCAGATGGGGACTGGGATCGGGGCCGGATGGGGAGCGCACAGCGGCTGACTCCGGCTGCTGGTCCACATGAGTCTGTTAAAGCGGGAGGGAGCGCATGGTGAAAGAGTTGCATGTGCATTTATTGGCTATGTCTATATGTCCTAATGAACGGATTTCATTCAGGCTTATTAGATCATGGAATGTCATTCATATTAATGATAAATCCTATAAAATAACTCATATAAAATTCACGTTACTTGCCCCCCCCACTCACCTCTCTATGCTCTGGAGGATCAGCTGGTCTCCTCTGTCCCTATAATCACATTCAAGCCTTAAGATCATTTCCTGATGCCTATTTGGGAAAAGTTTGACATCCTACAACTACAACAGATCTGTCAGTATATGAACCTTTAACGTATAACCCTTCATTAACAAATGTTCAGCTGACATTTAAAACCTCTGCTATTTCTGTTTGAAAAATATATAACAAGTCGGGGCGACTTACACCTGCCAATGTTTTCTGATGGTATGGAGGCGGGGCTTATATCCACAGAAGTAAAAGTAGAAAATACCACAGTGTAAAAATACTTTGTTACAAGTAAAAGTCCTGCATTCAAAATGTTACTTAAGTCAAAGTACAACAGTATTAGCATCAAAATATACTTGAAGTAGCAAAAGTAAAAGTACTCATTATGCAGAATGGCCCATTTCAGAATCATATATATCATGTTATTGGACTATAATTATTGATGCATTAATGTGTTCATCACTTTAATGTTGCAGCTGGTAAAGGTGGAGCTAATTTCAATTACTTTATATACTGCTGGGTAGCTTAACCTATAAACATATATCATAATGTATTAGTTGATTTATAATTTGTATTAATAATCTAAATCTGCAAGGTAACTAGTAACTAAAGCTGTCAAATAAATGTAATGGAGTAGAAAGTACAATATTTCCCTCTGAAATGTAGTGGAGTGGAAGTACAAAGTAGCATGAAATGGAAATACTCAAGTAAAGTACAAGTACCTAAAAATTGTACTTAAGTACAGTACTTGAGTAAATGTACTTAGTTACTTTCCACCACTGCCTGCAACATGTAAACAGTACAGAATACATTTAGAGAACGTGTTGAAATGACAGAACCAGGGAATCCATTAGAACCAGCAGGAACCAGAGAATCCATTAGAACCAGCAGGAACCAGAGAGTCCATTAGAACCAGCAGGAACCAGAGAATCCATTAGAACTAGCAGGAACCAGAGAGTCCAGAAGAACCAGCAGGAACCAAAGAATCCAGAAGAACCAGCAGGAACCAGAGAATCCAGTAGAACCAGCAGGAACCAGAGAATCCAGAAGAAGCAGCAGGAACCAGAGAGTCCAGAAGAAGCAGCAGGAACCAGAGAGTCCAGAAGAACCAGCAGGAACCAGAGAATCCAGAAGAACCAGCAGGAACCAGAGAATCCATTAGAACCAGCAGGAACCAGAGAGTCCAGAAGAACCAGCAGGAACCAGAGAATCCATTAGAACCAGCAGGAACCAGAGAGTCCATTAGAACCAGCAGGAACCAGAGAATCCATTAGAACCAGCAGGAACCAGAGAGTCCAGAAGAACCAGCAGGAACCAAAGAATCCAGAAGAACCAGCAGGAACCAGAGAATCCATTAGAACCAGCAGGAACCAGAGAATCCATTAGAACCAGCAGGAACCAGAGAGTCCAGAAGAACCAGCAGGAACCAGAGAGTCCAGTAGAACCAGCAGGAACCAGAGAATCCAGAAGAACCAGCAGGAACCAGAGAGTCCAGAAGAAGCAGCAGGAACCAGAGAGTCCAGAAGAACCAGCAGGAACCAGAGAATCCAGAAGAACCAGCAGGAACCAGAGAATCCATTAGAACCAGCAGGAACCAGAGAGTCCAGAAGAACCAGCAGGAACCAGAGAATCCAGAAGAACCAGCAGGAACCAGAGAGTCCAGAAGAAGCAGCAGGAACCAGAGAATCCAGAAGAACCAGCAGGAAGACGGTTCACAGTGTCGATGCTGTCTGGCAGGAAGGGAACCGAACCCAAACTAAACCCAGAACCCCTCAGACACACTGCAGACAGAACCAATCGCACTGAGCTAAAGGTAAACAAAGGAAGGATTGTATTGAAGACAGCAGCAGTAGAACAGTGTGAACCAATCAGAAGAATGTCTGGAGCAAACAGAACCCAGCAGCAGAAATAAGAGGAGAGAAGAAGAAAACTGCCTGTCTGTCCACTGAGGAGGACAGACAGGCAGTTTGAGGTTCTTCTGGACTCTTTCTTCCTGTGTCCCTCTCCTTCCTCCTTCTTATAGGGTCCTGAGGGGGTCCGTCATCGCCCGGGTGCTGCGGCGGATTCCCCAAGAAGCCTCCCGACTACCGACTACCAGGACTACGCTCATCATCGTCCTCCAATAAATCATTTAAAAGCATCTTGTTGATGGTGTGGTCCTTGCTAGTGAACACGTTGTTGGCCAGTGAAAGAATGTGTTATGATTCTGGTGGATCGATCATATCGGGCTCTTAGATCGTTTATTTTCTGTGCCCTCAGATCGGATTTGGGTGGGTATGTTTGCTCTAAAGATTTGTGCTTTGTCTCGTAGTGGCGCTTCACATTGCCGCTTTTAATAATCGCCACGGTCTCGGAACAAATGAGGCAAACTGGCTTTGAACTGCCTGTGGGAAGAATGAACATGTGAGAGTCTGTCCATTCATCATTAAAGGCTTTGTTTTCACTGTCTACCTTTCTCTTTTTAGAGCACGCCATGTGAATTACTCCGATTGTTTCTCTCTCTTTTCCTCTCGTCTCTCCGTGTGTTTGTATCTACTTGCTCACTGACTGCTCGGATTTGATTGGCTGAGCAGCATCATGTGAGATGATTTACAACGCATGCAATTGGTCTGTGAGTTTCCTGGACCGCTAAGTCAGTGTCGTAAAGGCTAGAAAAGATGCGGCGGTTAAAATAGAAACGCTCCCTCAAAATTTAATAATTCTCAATAATTTATCGGTTATAGGTCCGTGTCTGGACCCAGACGTCCTGCTATCCGGACCTGGACCTATAACTGATAAATTATTGAGAATTATTAAATTTTGACGGAGCGTTTCTATTTTAACCGGACCGCGGTCCGCCTATTTGTGACCTCTGGTCTAGACGGACGTCCTCTCAGGTTTTCTCCTCTCAGGTTTTCTCACTTGTTTCCATGAACTTCAGTGTTTTAATCCAAATGTTTTTCCACTTTGTAGATAAACTCACTTCTTCTTATTTGTGGAGGAAGGTTCCAGGACATGAATGAACAGACCTGAGGGTTTGTTGTTCCTCACTGATGTTTTGTTCTGTTACTGGACTGAAAACACAGAAACCTGCTGACAGGATTTTATCCCCCAGAACAGTTTGGTCACAATACACAACCAGCTGGCTGCCTCCTCCTTCACCACCTTCTCTGGCCCTCAACCCCCCCCCCACTACTTCCAAGCCACTCATTCTCATCGTTCAGTGAAATCAGTGAAACCGACCTATCCTCCATAGTCACCAGCATGAAGTCCTCAACCTGTGCCCTCGACCCTTCCCCTCCTTTCTAGTCAAGGCCTGCCTCCCTTCACTCTCCCCACTCATCACCAGTATAATTAACTCCTCCTTGTCCACTGGCCTCGTCCCCCTCCCCCTCAAGCTCGCTGCTGTCAAAAACCCGGTCTTGACCCTGACATCCCCAACAACTACCGGCCCATCTCTAACCTCCCATTTCTGTCCAAAATCCTTAAGCGAGCTGTCGCTGCTCAGCTCAAATCCCACCTCGACTCCAACAACCTCTACGAACCTTTCCAATCCGGCTTCCGCTCCAAACACAGCACTGAAACCGCCCTACTGAAAACCACCAACGACATACTTCTCTCTGCTGACTCTGGCTTCCTCACCATCCTCATCCTCCTTGACCTTTGACACCATCAACCGTTCCATCCTCCTCGCTCGCCTTCAACACTCCCTCGGCATCACCGGCACCGCCCTCTCCTGGCTCTCCTCATTTCTCTCTGACAGACACCGATACATCTCCATAAACAACTGCAAATCCTCCACCGCCCCAGTCACCTACGGTGTCCCCCAGGGTTCAGTGCTTGGTCCCCTCCTCTTCATCCTGTACATCCTTCCTCTTGGACAGATCCTCCGCCAACACGGCCTCCGTTTCCACCGCTACGCCGATGACACTCAACTCTACCTCTCCTCCAAGACCTTCACCTCAACCACCCAACTCTACCTCTCCTCCTGCCTTGCTGACATTAAATCATGGATGCAACAGAACTTTCTCAAGTCCTCATCATCGGCCCAAACTCCCTCACCCGCTCCGCCCAGACCTTCTCGCTCAACATCGACGGCTCCATCGTCACCTCCTCCACCCAGGTCCACAACCTCAGAATCATCCTCGACCCCACCCTCTCCTTCCTACCTCATGTCAACCAGGTCACAAAAACTGCCTTCTTCCACCTCAGGAACATCGCCCCCCTCCGGCCCTCCCTGTCCTTTGCCTCTGCTGAAACACTGATCCATGTCCTGATAACTTCCAGACTCGACTACTGCAATAGCATCTTCTACGGCTCACCCAACAGAATCCTCAATAAACTTCAATACGTCCAGAACTCTGCTGCCCCCCTGCTCACCTCCACCCGCCGCAGAGACCACATCACCCCTGTCCTTCACAACCTCCACTGGCTCCCGGTCAAATACAGAATTGACTTCAAAATACTACTCATCACCTACAAAGCCATAAACAGCCCGGCCCCTCCCTACCTCTCCGACCTCCTCCCCCGACACACCCACACCCGATGCCTCAGGTCTGCGGACGTAAACACTCTAAAGACCACCAGGACCAAGCTCCGGACCTGGGGTGACAGGGTCTTCTCAGTTGCTGCACCCTTCCTCTGGACCCCCCCCCCCCCCCACCCACATCCCACAGGCTAACACCCTGCCATGTTTCAAACAGGTCCTCAAAACCCTCTTCCCTCTTCAAGCTCGCTTTCACCTGTTAACCTCCTTCCCTCTCTCTCCCTTCCCTCCATCTCATGTTTAGTTTTAACTACCTACTTTTATTCTTGTCTTTTATTATTTTTATTATAAATTTACTTATTAAATGATTTTACTGTATGTGAAGTGTCTTTGAGTATTTAGAAAAGCGCTATACAAGACTAATAAGACGTATTATGATTATTATTATTGTTCTGCTTCCTTCAGGTCCAACCTGTAAACTAAACCTTCCTGAACAAACCAGCTGGATCTCAAAGGTCTGGTTCCTCTCTTTTATATAATAATGTCTCTGGAAACATCTTCAGCTGCTCAGATTCAAACAGACTGGGAGGAGAAACTGGAAGATAATACCAGAGGAAAGCTGGGATCGGTCCTCGGAGTCGGTGGATTTCTTGTCCTCGGCTTCCTGGTTTCTAAGTGTCGCGTTGTGTTTATTGATCTAAAGTCGGTGGATCCAGAATATGGTCCGTTATCATAAGTTAGTGTTGGTGAAAACACTCAGAAACCACGAATGTTTCAGGATGGATCCTCATGAAGATCATTTAAAAAGTGTTTTCACAGGTTTTCATGTTGTGTGATCACAGGAGTTAATATAAAGATATGG
>NW_027279883.1:32500-33915 GCF_046629955.1 Centroberyx affinis
AACATCTAAACAACAACACAATGTAAACATCATGTAAACATCTGACAACAACACAATGTAAACATCATGTAAACATCTGACAACAACACAATGTAAACATCATGTAAACATCTGACAACAACACAATGTAAACATCATGTAAACATCTGAACAACAACACAATGTAAACATCATGTAAACATCATGTAAACATCTGACAACAACACAATGTAAACATGTAAACATCTGACAACAACACAATGTAAACATCATGTAAACATCTGACAACAACACAATGTAAACATCATGTAAACATCTGACAACAACACAATGTAAACATGTAAACATCTGACAACAACACAATGTAAACATCATGTAAACATCTGACAACAACACAATGTAAACATCATGTAAACATCTGAACAACAACACAATGCAAACATCATGTAAACATCTGACAACAACACAATGTAAACATCATGTAAACATCTGAACAACAACACAATGCAAACATCATGTAAACATCTGACAACAACACAATGTAAACATCATGTAAACATCTGAACAACAACACAATGCAAACATCATGTAAACATCTGACAACAACACAATGCAAACATCATGTAAACATCTGACAACAACACAATGTAAACATCATGTAAACATCTGACAACAACACAATGTAAACATCATGTAAACATCTGAACAACAACACAATGCAAACATCATGTAAACATCTGACAACAACACAATGTAAACATCATGTAAACATCTGAACAACAACACAATGCAAACATCATGTAAACATCTGAACAACAACACAATGCAAACATCATGTAAACATCTGACAACAACACAATGTAAACATCCAAACTCCATTCGATCCGCAGAATCCCTCTCTATCCTTAAGAAAAGGCTAAAGACCCAGCTCTTCAGCGAATACCTCCTTTCATAAAAAAAAAAAAAAAAATAAAATTTTGATGCACTCTATGCATTGCCTCATAGCACTGCCTTGTAGCACCTTTGTCCTGTTGGACCAGAACTTAGCTCTATAGCACTTACTCTCGTTGTTCTCTCCTATCTAGAAACTTGCTTGTGTTGTATGCAAATCTCATGTGTAAGTCGCTTTGGATAAAAGCGTCTGCCAAATGTGAAATTGTAATTGTAAATTGTAAACATCATGTAAACATCTAAACAACAACACAATGTAAACATCATGTAAACATCATGTAAACATCTGACAACAACACAATGCAAACATCATGTAAACATCTGACAACAACACAGTGTAAACATCATGTAAACATCTGAACAACAACACAATGCAAACATCATGTAAACATCTGACAACAACACAATGTAAACATGTAAACATCTGACAACAACACAATGTAAACATCATGTAAACATCTGACAACAACACAATGTAAACATCA
>NW_027279884.1:0-7500 GCF_046629955.1 Centroberyx affinis
GCAACAGATACTGTTGTATTTAATGTTGTATTTAATGCCAATAAAGCTCATTTGAATTGAATTGAATTGAATTGAGAGAGAGAGAGAGAGAGAGAGCGAGCATTGGTAAAGCAAAGCAGAGGGGAGGACAGAAAGATAGATAGATAGATAGAAAGATATAGATAGATAGATAGATAGATAGATAGACAGACAGACAGACAGACAGACAGACAGACAGACAGACAGACAGATAGATAGATAGATAGATAGATAGATAGATAGATAGATAGATAGATAGATAGATAGATAGATAGATAGATAGATAGATAGATAGATAGATAGATAGATAGATAGATAGACACACCTGACAGGAGAGTATACATAGAGCTCTACTTTCTCTTTAATGACTGCACTCTCTCTCTCTCTCTCTCTCCCCCTCTCTCCCTCTCTCTCTCTCCCCCCCTCTCTCTCTCTCCCTCTCTCTCTCTCTCTCTCTCTCTCTGTCTCTCTCTCCCCCCCTCTCTCCTCTCTCCCCCTCTCTCCCCCCCCTCTCTCTCCCCCTCTCCCCCCCCCCCCTCTCTCTCTCTCTCTCTCTCTCTCTCTCTCTCTCTCTCTCTCTCTCTCTCTCTCTCTGTCTCTCTCTCCCCCCTCTCTCCCTCTCTCCCCCTCTCTCCCTCTCCCCCCCCCCCCCCCTCTCTCTCTCTCTTCATTAAGTGTTATCCCCCTCTCGTTGTAATCTCAGTGGTGTGTGTGTCTGGTCTTCATTAGCGGTGTGTTTGGGTGAATCCATCAGCCGCCCGGCCGGCCGCCGCGCTTTCTCCAAATGTCATCCTCAAACTTCTCACAATCAATTAAGCGGGAGATTAATGAGGCCAATTTGCCGCTGACACGTCCCCCCCCCCCCACACACACACACACACACACACACCCGCTGGAGAGGCCGAGCGCACGGGACACACACACACACACACAGAGAGGTGTAGAAACACACTCGGGACAAAATACAGACAGGAGAAAGGTGTCGACACACACATGTAGATAGTGTGCAGAAGTACACATGTACACACACACACATATGCACATGTACACACTTATACACACATACACACACACACACACACACACACAGGCAGATGCTTTCACACGTACACTCACACATACAGTATATGCGCCTGCACACACACACACACACATGCATACACACACACAGAAAGTTCGGAGATGAAATAATCTGAAATTACATTTTCACAATAATAAAACTTGTGTGTAGAAAACGACACGACTGCTGCACTGTGATGTGTTTGAGTTCAGCTGCAGAACACAGAGGAGGAGGAGGAGAGAAAGGGCAAACTAAGATTTATCCTAAAGTATAATTAATACAGCTTTAATACACCTTAATACAACAATTTCTTGTTTGTTTTGTTGCGACTTCCAATCCAAAAATATGTGTATTGGCCTTCAGAAGCTCATATTGGTTGAATCCTGGTTGTTTGGTTGAACGTTTTTTGTACTGTGAGGTTGGAGAGGTTTTTTTATTTTATTTCACATGATTAAGACTTATTACTGGTTATAGATCACTTACCCATCACTGCACTCTGTATGCTAAAGTAAACTGTAAGCTGTCCTTGGCTGCTTCACTGATAAACCTTCATTTATAAACCAATCGTTGGTCAGCTCCCTTTTTTACCTCTGTTCATCCTTCACTATCACATCAAACCATTTTACAGCTTATGATCACAGGACTATTTATGTGCCTCAGTACCCAGAACCTGCACTGAGTTTGGGAGAAGAGCCTTCATGTTCTCTGCTCCCTCTGCTCCCTCTGCTCCCTCTGCTCCCTCTGCCTGGAATGGAAACTACAGGCTCTCATTACCATATCTGATTTTAAAGCTCAAATTACAGACATTTTAAAAGAATGAGATGGGAGAATGTCGATGCTTCACTGTATAATGTGGTGTTATACTTATATTCATTAACTTGACCTTCTCTCCCCAGCAACCCCCCGGAAAGCCTCACCTTCCCTCCTCTTTCTTACCCTTCCTTTTTTTAAAAAGTGACTACCTGGTAAAATAAAGGTTAAATAAAAAAATTAAAAAAAACAAAAACAAATTTAAAATAGTTCAGACAAAAAATTCCCAAAAGGTTGAAGTATTTAGTGTTTTCCCCCAGAAAGTTCTTCTTGTCAAGAGGGAAAAGCCTCTGAAACCGAACTGCAAGAGAGAAAGACGAGTGGAAGGCAAATATAGAGCAATGACTCACAAATAAACCAGTTATGGTTTTGAAAATGACGTAAAACTATTATTTATTTATAGAAAAACAAATGTACTAGAAGCAAGTAATCTTTTTAAGAGGTGGGCGGTCTTTTAGAGAGAAGGGATGGAAAGTCATTTGTTCTTTTTTGATGTGCAAGACAACATCACACACACACACACACACACACACACACACACACACACACACACACACGCACACACACACACACACACACACACCTTCCAGCTCCCAGGTAAGGGAAGCCCACATTGTTCGTGTCACTTCCAATCACGCAGCTGCTTCAGTTCGCCTCGGGATCCGCCGCATATGGTTGTCATAGCGACTCTCCGGGGATTATAACAAGGTATTATGGGATGTCTAGTGTCTGCGGCTGGAGGATCAGAACACGGTGTTAACACACACACTCGACAAGGCGATGTGCAGCGCAGCGTGAGCCGGTATCTGGTCGCTCCGCTCCTCTGCCTGCTCCAGATTGGTGTTAACACTCACACATGACAACATGATGCTCAGAGCCGCAGAAGAAGAAGAGATCCGCCTGTCAGCCGCCGCAGGATTAACACCGAGAGAAGAAGAAGAGGCGCAACAAGAGGGACTTCTGCATTAGATACCAAGCTGTACGCAGTACTAATGCCAGTACTACACTACTAATACCACTGTACGCAGTACTAATGCCAGTACTATACTACTAATACCACTGGACGCAGTACTAATGCCAGTACTACACTACTTTTTTGAATTGAATTGAATTGAACTGAACTGAACTGAACTGAACTGAACTGAACTGAACTGAACTGACTGAACTGAACTGAACTGAACTGAACTGAATTGAATTGAATTGAACTGAACTGAATTGAATTGAATTGAATTGAATTGAATTGAACTGAATTGAATTGAATGGAATTGAATTGAACTGAACTGAATTGAATTGAATTGAATTGAACTGAACTGAACTGAATTGAATTGAATTGAATTGAATTGAACTGAATTGAATTGAATGGAATTGAACTGAATTGAATTGAATTGAATTGAATTGAATTGAATTGAATTGAAACACATGACAACATGATGCTCAGAGCCGCAGAAGAAGAAGAGATCCGCCTGTCAGCCGCCGCAGGATTAACACAGAGAGAAGAAGAAGAGGCGCAACAAGAGGGACTTCTGCATTAGATACCAAGCTGTACGCAGTACTAATGCCAGTACTATACTACTAATACCACTGTACGCAGTACTAATGCCACTACTACACTACTAATACCACTGTACGCAGTACTAATGCCAGTACTACACTACTAATACCACTGTACGCAGTACTAATGCCAGTACTACACTACTAATACCACTGTACGCAGTACTAATGCCACTACTACACTACTAATACCACTGTACGCAGTACTAATGCCAGTACTACACTACTAATACCACTGTACGCAGTGCTAATGCCAGTACTACACTACTAATACCACTGTACGCAGTGCTAATGCCAGTACTACACTACTAATACCACTGTACCCAGTGCTAATGCCAGTACTACACTACTAATACCACTGGACGCAGTACTAATGCCAGTACTATCCTACTAATACCACTGTACGCAGTACTAATGCCAGTACTACACTACTAATACCACTGGACGCAGTACTAATGCCAGTACTACACTACTAATACCACTGGACGCAGTACTAATGCCAGTACTATACTACTAATACCACTGGACGCAGTACTAATGCCAGTACTACACTACTAATACCACTGGACGCAGTACTAATGCCAGTACTACACTACTTTTTTGAATTGAATTGAATTGAATTGAACTGAACTGAACTGAACTGAACTGAACTGAACTGAACTGACTGAACTGAACTGAACTGAACTGAACTGAACTGAACTGAACTGAACTGAACTGAATTGAACTGAACTGAACTGAACTGAACTGAATTGAACTGAACTGAACTGAACTGAACTGAACTGAACTGAACTGAATTGAACTGAAATGTTTCTGCAGCGTCTTCAGTCTGACGTGAAATAAAAACATTTTAAGATTCCTGGACAGTTTTTTTTGCTAGGAGCTTTGGGTTTTGACTGGATCTTTACAATATATTTACTAATTCATCACATGCACTGGCTTATTCAGACTCTGATTTGATTATTTTTCTTTTTTTTAGGGTTAGGGTTAGGGATAAACTTTTATTTATTATAAAGAAGAAGTTGGTACACATCTATACAGTAACAAAAGAAAATATGCTCACAATATTTCACTTAGACTGTTGTATTCAACATATGTATTATTATTAAGAAAGTTAACATTTTTGTAATTTGACTTTTGACTCTAAAGTATTTAGTTTCAGAAATAAAGCCGCTGAGACAACTGACCCACTGAGACAACTGACCCACTGACACAACTGACCCACTGACACAACTGACCCACTGAGACAACTGACCCACTGAGACAACTGACCCACTTAGACAACTGACCCACTGAGACAACTGACACACTGAGACAACTGACCCACTTAGACACTTGACCCACTGAGACAACTGACCCACTTAGACACTTGACCCACTGAGACAACTTACCCACTGAGACAACTTATCCACTAAGACAACTTATCCACTGAGACAACAGACCCAGTGAGACAACTGACCCACTGAGACAACTGACCCACTGAGACAACTTATCCACTGAGACAACTGACCCACTGAGACACTTGACCCACTGAGACAACTGACCCACTGAGACAACTGACCCACGTGACAACTTATCCACTGAGACAACTGACCCACTGAGACAACTGACTCACTGTGACAACTGACCCACTGAGACAACTGACCCACATGACAACTGACCCACTGAGACAACTGACCCACTGAGACAACTGACCCACATGACAACTGACCCACTGAGACAACTGACCCACTGAGACAACTGACACACTGAGACAACTTAGCCACTGAGACAACTGACCCACGTGACAACTGACCCACGTGACAACTGACCCACTGAGACAACTGACCCACTGAGACAACTTAGCCACTGAGACAACTGACCCACGTGACAACTGACCCACTGAGACAACTTAGCCACTGAGACAACTGACCCACGTGACAACTGACCCACTGAGACAACTGACCCACTGACACAACTGACCCAATGAGACAACTGACCCACTGAGAATACTGACCCACGTGACAACTGACCCACGTGACAACTGACCCACTGAGACAACTGACCCACTGAGAAAATTGACCCACTGAGACAACTGACCCACTGAGAAAACTGACCCACATGACAACTGACCTACTGAGACAACTGACCCACTGAGACAACTGACCCACTGAGACAACTGACCCACATGACAACTGACCCACGTGACAACTGACCCACTGAGACAACTGACCCACTGAGACAACTGACCCACTGAGACAATTGACCCACGTGACAACTGACCCACTGAGACAACTGACCCACGTGACAACTGACCCACTGAGACAACTGACTCACTGAGACAACTGACCCACTGAGACAGCTGACCCACTGAGACAACTGACCCACTGAGAAAACTGACCCACGTGACAACTGACCCACTGAGACAACTGACCCACTGAGACAACTGACCCACTGAGACAACTGACCCACGTGACAACTGACCCACTGAGACAACTGACCCACTGAGACAACTGACCCACTGAGAAAACTGACCCACTGAGACAACTGACCCACGTGACAACTGACCCACTGAGACAACTGACCCACGTGACAACTGACCTACTGAGACAACTGACCCACTGAGACAACTGACATCTCATTAAGAAACAAAATGAAAGGAAGACGAGGAATGTCAACATTTACAATCTTTGATAAGAAAAAGGAAACATCTCTGCATCCCAAAATATTTTCCTAATGAACCAAACTGTCTGAACAAAGGTCACAGACTGGGGAAGTGATGTAGTGTGATGAGGTCACGCTGTCTGTCTGGCTGGAAGATGAGTTCTTTGGTTTTATTTTCATACGTTCTCTTATTTCAACAATGCATGAGGGTCAGCTGAGAAACGATTGTTTTGTCATAATCTCAAACCTCTAATCTTTCAGATCACTAATTAAGATGCATTTGTAAAGACAGACATTCATTTGGGAGTTTTCTAAAGTTTTTTGGGGTTATTTTATTCATTCATTTATTTTATTTATACCTTTTTATTCCTTTCAACCAGGTCTCTTTATCGGCTCTTAATTCACTTTGTAACTGAAGTAACTTTGCTGAGAAAAGTCCCAAACAAACTAAACTTTATTTTTTATAATGACCATGACCTGCTGAACCAGGAGGTGCAGGCAGGGTTCTCTGGGCATTTTTTCAGAACGACTTAAAGCCTCGGAGCCAACGGATTGCTGACAAGAGTCCCTGCAGAAGTCCCGCCTCCCCGTTGATCCGATTGGACAGTGGAGTAAAAACCCTCTGTGTTGTCGGCTGCTTTTCTGCTCTGAGATAAACTTTTATCAACTTGTTGTGTGTTCATGTGCTGTCAGAAAAACTTATATGTCCTACTTGGAAATTTCATGATTTTTAAAATTTTTTTTAATCCTAATACTTGGAAAACTCCCATGAACGCCTCCAGTCGGATGATTAAGATGGAAACTCTGAGAACATTTTGCGACCTGAGTTTTGGAGTTATGACACAACCTAGTTATGACCTTTGACCTTTTCAACAAGTACTTTTATTGCAAGTTTGAAGTTAGCCAAACTAAAACCTACCATTTGTTTGAATTAAATTTGGGTAACACTTTACAATAAGGGTCACTAAGTTAAGGGTTAGTTAGTGCTTAATAAGCATTAACTAACCCTTAATTAACAGTTAACTAATGTGTCTGGTAATCATTTACTAATGGTGTTCATGTTAACTAAGGTATTAATTTATACATTATTTAATAGCCATCTTTATAAACTATTAAATAATGTATAAATTAATACCTTAGTTAACATGAACACCATTAGTAAATTACACATTAGTTAACTGTTAATTAAGGGTTAGTTAATGCTTATTAAGCATTAACTAACCCTGAACTTAGTGACCCTTATTGTAAAGTGTTAACTAAATTTGTTAAATTAGCTTCTGAAGGACGTCCGTGTTTTTTTATCGTTTGTCTTCCAGGTTTGATTTTCTGACATAATCGCACGTGAAAGTAACGCCGACTGGGAAGTCCTGGATGTCGGACTTTCCCAGCAGCACCTGAACGCACCATTGGGGCATTCAGCA
>NW_027279885.1:0-140000 GCF_046629955.1 Centroberyx affinis
TACACATTATATACACATTAGAATCAAGAATCATCTTTAAATCAGATATTGTACAGATGATGATGATGGGGGAGGAGGAGCAGGAGGAAATCTCTGATCTGGGCCTTTCACTCCTGCTTTTTTTCCCCCTCCCTTTGTATTGCAGGTAGGGTTGTGTGTGTGTGTGTGTGTTTGTGTGTGTGTGTGTGTGCGTGTGTGTGTGTGGTGTGCGTGCAGGGGTGGCGGGTGGGGTTACAGGCTTATTGCACAGGGATAGTTTCAGTCACTGTATGGCTGATTTAATGTTCATCAGAGTGATGGCCTGTGGGAAGAAACTGTTCTTGTGTCTGGTTGTTTTGGTGTACAGTGTTCTGTAGCGCCTACCAGAGGGGAGGAGTTGGAAAAGGTTGTGTCCAGGGTGTGATGGGTCTGCAGTGATCTTTCCTGCCTGTTTCCTGACTGGAGATGTATAAGTCCTGAATAGAGGGCAGGTTGGCATCAATGATTTTTTCTGCAGTCTGCTGCTGTTTGTCACAACTGATAATAACTTCCCATTTATGAAATAAAGCTTTAAAGTATACAGAGTCATAATCCTGTTTCCTGTTAATGTAACAATCATGTAATAAAACGTAATAAAAAAAAATGTATAATGTACATAGAAGTTGTTTTATGAACAGATGAAAAGCCTGTTGTATTACTAGAGAAGTGGGTGATGATTTTTAAACCTTCATATTATTGTTATCATCGTTATTTGAATCTTTATTGATCCAGGGAATATTAACAGAGCTCCACTCAGCAGCTCAACACAGTCAAACTGGGATCTGACCAGTACAACCAGTGTGCTGCTGTTTGTCACAACTGCTTATGTATTAACATTCCCATTTATGAAATAAACCATTAGACTAATAACAATTTACAGCTGATGGGGTCATCATCCTGTCAACGCAATAATCTAATGAACACATAGATAATATACATAAAAATGTGAATAATAACATTCAAAATTCAACACCTGTCATCCATTCATGTATTTGGCTTTTGGGATGAATATAAACACTATCAGTTTAGTTATTACTTTTTTAACTGGAAATTTCAACCTTTTTGTTCATGTAAAAAAAAACAATACTGTAAAAAATGATTAACAAGAAAGAAGTTTTGACATTAATGGCAGGTTACTGTTACTCCACTGAAGGAAAATTGGCATTCTGTACATTAACAGGATTATGACGCAGTTTTATTACAGTAATGGGAAGTTACTTCATGTTCTGTTTTATTTAAGGTTTAATTTAAAACTAAACAGGAACAAGACTTTATAATTTAAATAATCTGTAGAAAAAGAGCTAGTGGCAACATAAAAGTCACAGCAGGAGTGTGACTGATTCACTTTTCATGATACTCAGAGACACTTTACATAAACCAGAAGTATATAAAAAAAACTAAATCACTAAAAATGTACACTCCTTAAAATTGAAAATGCAAAATAAGAAAAGAAAGAAAGAATTAGAGTACACACTGACACAGGACACATGACAACAGCTCACATTTAGTGCAAGGTGACAAAACACATGCAAACAGCAAGGCGTTCTATTAAAACTAGTTCTACAATGAATCAGTTTCCAGTGTCAACATGTCACTGGTCCTCCAGTCTGTTAGTAGGAGGCGCTGTGCAGCAGAGAGTCTGATGCAGGGAGAGAAGAAGAAGAAATCCAGTCTGAGCATGCGGACTTGATAAACTGTGGCTACAGATTTGGTTTGGCACTAATTTCATGAAGTGGGTTAGACTTCTGAACTAGAGGTCCCTCGCACAGACCTATATTCTGTACCATTCACCAATGGCCATTTTACCGGTCAATGGCAGGCTCTCTCTGACTTTCCCCTTAGGGAGAGGAGCGAGGCAGGGACGCCCTCTCACCCCACTCCTCCTTACACTGGACTTTACACCGCTCGCTGAGGCCAGAAGATGTTACCACGAAATAACAGGTACCTCCTGTAAGTGAGACAGCTATCCAACAAGACTAAGAGTCTAACACCCCTGCAACGCTGAATTTTGTGGAAGCGTTCCTGCTGGGAATCAAACTCGGGTCTCCCGCTTAAGAGTCTGCAGTCTAACTGCGGGCCATGTGACTATAAAGTGGTGAACACAGCGACTGAGCGACCGACCAACCGACTGACTAACCGACCGACCGACAATACCATCCGTAGAGACCCTGCTGTCACAGAGCTAAAATTTGAATTTTGGAGTGAGGTTAGGTTAGCCTATTTAGTGTATCTCTAGAGACTATGTAAATCTGACTTTAGTCGAACCCTAACCCAAGATGGCAAGAAGCCTAACATAAAATGTCAATGTACATAATACACTACACCCCGAGTTTGGTAGAACGCTACAAATGGGGAAGCCACCTGCAAACCTCTTGGATTAGGATTAGTATACTGGGATGATAGCGGACAATGTGTTCAATCGGCCTTAGAACGCAACTCCAGACAAGTATAGTCCTACTGTTTGTAGCAGAACCAGGTCTCTACAGTCAAATGGATCTTTGAGTAACTTTCTTTCCCAGGAACAAAAATGACCCTTCACCTTTAAAACTATAAAAGTGTCATCTTGACACTGAACCAGACTAAGGGGGGAATCCCCTCCACCAATCAGACAGCTCTTCTCCCATTTACAGGTCTTACCTACGAGCCACAATTCTTTTCATTCTTGGTTTAGTCCTCTTCCCTTTCTCTAGGCCTACTTTGTATTTTCTAATGTCTCCAATGAGTTTTAGAATAGTGTGAAGTATACTAAATTGGTTAATCATATATGCTTAGGTATTTTAATTATCATCACAATAGTTAAGGTCTGGTTATATTTACACATTCTTGGCCCCCACGTTGATAATTATGTTCTATTTCATTGTTTTCCTGTATCAACCACCAAAGTTACTATGTATTAGTGATTCAAATATTAAGCTTATAAGTGTATATCTAGGTTATTCTGCTAAACAACTCAGTTCACAGGAAAGTTTTATTGTCTAATCATGTTTCATGTAATGGTTTTATGCAATCCATAAGTGTTTGTTTACAGGTTTCGTAATGTTCACCAATTGACAACAGTAATTGGTTGAGTATGTAAAATCCAAACGTGTATTCTAAATCTTTATCATTACAGTTAGGCTACCTATTTAGGCTACTAAAGTAGTTGAGAGAGGTATCCTCATGTGTCTCTCTGTTTTATGAAGGCCGTTGCCTGTCTCCAGAACAAAGAAATGTAACAAAGTTTTTTTTTCTTTTTACACTGCAAACCCCGCCTTGGAATTCGGAAAAACTATAAAACTCTGAGTTCTTTGTCACCTTGTGCGCTTCATGCCCTGAGCTTCATGGCGGAGGCCATGATGCCGTCACCAACTGAAAGACCATCAATCCAAGTCTTAACGCAAGCGTAGATTCAGATCTCGGCACCTGTAACTACTCTTTGTCACTAATGTGACCCCATTTTTCAAGCCGTTCATACTACGAAGTTGAGCCTCGCTGAACCGCGAAGACTGTTACAAAGTTATTTTAATAACGAGTTATTAATCCGTTAATTAGTAAAAGTTAGAGAAGTCAGAAGCTACAGTCAACTCTCTCAGCTGATCAATGACCACCTGCCGATCGCCTCCTGGTCCAGTCGACAGCGGAAAGCCAGTCGTAGGACATTCACCTGGAAGAGCTTACCCGACTCGCTGATCTTCGGGAAACCTGCTTCCACACAGTCCTCACGATGGATCCCCGGCAAGTAAGGCTGAAACACTTCCATGTCTTACTGCTGAGAGTTGATGCAAAAGCTTTACTAAAATTATCACCTGATTGGACAAATTATCAATTGTCCAATCAGGAAAGTTAGTATAGTCTGAGTTATCCCTTAGGGTGACCCGTCTCGTTCCTCCGGTTTATAGGTCTAAATTGACAAAACATTATTTACTGTTGCCAATAATTTTCATTCCAATGTTTCTATCCTTCTCATTTTATTTTCACTTCATTCTCCTGTTATTTTATTTCATTCTCATTTCATGAGTCAACCTATAGTTTAGTGTTTTATTCTGGTTTATAATCTGTCCAGTTACTACTCAGATTCATGTGCTGTGGACACAAATTATGTTAAAATGATGTTCCTCCACCACAAACTGGATTCTGTGACAAAAACATAAATTTGACGTGACATTTTCAGCTAAAAGTTGGCTAAAGGTGTGTTCACACCAAACGCGACGTGAATTTATCGCGTGGCGCGATTACATACAAAGTCAATGCAAAGACGAGAACAGACGTGAATGATGCGAAATTCGGCTCAGTTGCATATTTGTCCGAAAAAATCGTGTTTCACTGTCACAAAAACCTATCCAGGAAGCCAGGAAGATCCGGAGGATCCAGAGGAAATCGAGCAAGTTTCTACTTTGCTTCCTAGTGTAATGAAGGAACAGGCAAAGGTAGTAGGAAAAGCCATGGCAACATTGTGGACAGTGCAGGGCCACTTTTGGGTATCCCAGTCCCGCCTGCAGCAGGAGGACTGGGACTGTTTGCTGAGGTTTCCTGTTGAGCTTTACGCCATGTTTGGGCCAGACACTGCCAAGTGCTACAGCCTGTGCCTTTGAAGTGTCAGGCACGTTTGGCCGGTGCCAGGGTGGCCGCCAGGCAAGAGTGGTTCAATCCTGGGACTCCCTGGAGCCACACTGGGGCCAGAGGACCTCAGGCCTCAACTTGAGACATTTCGTAGATGTAAGTCTCAGCAGGGAAAGAAAGATGGCAGAGCTTGAGGTTGTGGGGGTCCAAAGCAGCCACCTCGCTCCTGATAGTGTCCTGAACCCAGCCTGTCAATGCTCCCTCTCAGACCACCAATCCTGGGACTCCCTGGAGCCACACTGGGGCCAGAGGACCTCAGGCCTCAACTTGAGACATTTCGTAGGCGTAAGTCTCAGCAGGGAAAGAAAGATGGCAGAGCTTGAGGTTGTGGGGGTCCAAAGCAGCCATAGTGTCCTGAACCCAGCCTGTCATTGCTCCCTCTCAGACCACCAAACAGCATGGTTAGCACTGGGGGCGAGCACCTGGGTTCTTCCACCATGACCCAGGGCTACGTTTTATTTGTTGCAGCCTTCCCCTAACAAGGGTGGCTACCTTCTCTACAAAAGGCTGGGTTCTTGTCCTGCTACTTCCTCATCCCCAGGCAGGACGGGGGTTTGTGTCCTGTTCAGGCTCAACAAATCTGCCCCTGAGATGCAGGATGTTGACAGTAGTGAGGTGAGGCAAGTCATCAATACTGGTGACTGGTTTGCCACAGTGGACCTCAAGAATGCCTATTTCCAGATACTCATCTGGAAGGGGCACTGGCGGTTTCTGACGTTTGCATTCGAGGGCAAGACCTATGAGTTCTGTGTCGTCCTGCTTGGTTTCTCCCTGGCACCCCACACTTTCACCCGGTGCATGGATGCAGTCCTTGCATCCATGCACCGGGTGCCAATAACGTAATATATTTTTTGAACCTGTAATAATGTACTTATATCACTTTATTTAAGTTTTATTTATTGGCTATAAAGTGTCATACTTCCATGACACTTAACCTTACTGTTGCTTCTTTCAAATAGCTGCTCAAAAACCTGACCACACACACACACACACACACACTAGGAATTATGACTATTTATTTGTTTGTGGTACTTGATGGTTAGATTTATCTCCAGCCCTACCTTCTACTCCTTAACCCTTTGAATACCAGATGAAGTGCAAGCACACGTTTGAAAACACAGACAATTACTCTTAAGTTGTATAATATGAAATCTATACCTCTTTGAAGATGCTTTGTCCTCGTATACAAAGACCACCATTTATTTTCATGAAAAATATCATCTTTAATTAAACATATTTAAATCACTTTTTCAAGCAAACTGTTTCAACGAAACTATTATAGCTATTCAGTAGTGATGTGCGGATTGCAGTTATATCCGCGGGCACTGCGGTTAATCCACGGATCGGGTGGGTTGGGTCATAAAAATTAACATTCTGATTAATAGCGGATGGTTTGTGGGTGGGTGAAATAATACATCATTAATGAGGAAAATATTAATTACATTCTCTAAAATTGTGGAAATACCTGTTGCCATTTTCATTTTACCAAAAAAGAAGAATTTAAATAAATGTTTATTTATTTAAAACCAGCCTACTTCAGTTTAATATGTTACCATATCATCATGCTTATGGTGGCCGACATTACTGTAGCGGCTGTAGCGGGCTCAGATTTAAAGCTAGAGTGAAGATACTGGTATCATATGTAACTAGAAGGGCACTCAGAGAGCACAGACCTCCACCAAGGTTTGTGCTATTATTGCTTGTTCTTGAGTCGGATCCAGATCCGCTCCAAAATTTAATGGGTTCTTCTTTGGCCCATGCTACACCCTTCCACGAAGTTTCATGAAAATCGGGCCGATGGTTTTTCCTGTAATCCTGCTAACAGTCAGACAAACAGACAAACGGCACCGAAAACATAACCTCCTTGGCGGAGGTAACTAGACGACCTAAGGCATGCATTGGTACCAACCATGTCATGCTAGCTTGTCGCGAAGGGGGCTAAATAACGCTCCAAAGGTGAGGGAACAACTGGCATGGCCATTTTCAAAGGGGTCCCTTGGGGTTTCTGAGCAATTTCCAGAACAGAAGTGCTTTCCATCCAATCGCAGGAAAATCCAATTCTTACAGAAATCTCCAAATGTCAATAGTTTTTGATACCAAAGCACAGTGCATCCATTTTTCTATGGTGTTCCTCAAGGTCTTAGTGTCTTAATGTGGTATTTTGGAGGGATTTTTGACCATTTTTATCAATTCTAAATTGGTCAAAAATGGTTAGATTTTGCACCAAATCTGACACCATTGAGGATGGGAATGGCCATCATATACTTCCATTATAATGTCCTAAGCCCTTATACACTGTAAACTTCCAAAATTTGAATAGGCAAAACACAATGTTTATTACAGATTTATTACTAGGAAAGCTTGACACACATTGCTGAGCTGCCTCTCAAATTGTGGGCTTGTAATTAAACCCAGTTAATAATGTAATAACCAGCCAATAATGTAATAAATTATTACATTATGTGCAAAACGTTATTACATTATTGGTTCAGAAAATGTATTACATTATTGGCCAGTTATTACATTATCGACTTTTAACTGTAGTTATTACCTTATTGGCTGCTACAGGGTCCCAGTCGGGGTGATGTCTGTCTCCTTTGTCAGCCAGCTTAGCATCTTGCGGGCCAGCTAGAGTGGCCCGCACATCCAAACACTACATGGACCAGGAAAGGATCAGGTGGAGAAGACAGGACTAGAAACAGGAAGTAGTTTGACAGTGGAAAGTAAGGGTGTGGAAGTCGGGGGGGCGGATGGTTCAATTCCCAACTCATGACAACAAGTTTTCATTTATTGAACCATGAGCAAGTTAACCTGAACCAAACTGTTTTAGCTGCTAAACTGAAAGGTTAGCCAACCTTTTCATGTGACCAACAGGTGGAAATGTCCAGAACAATTCCTGCTGTTGGCACATAATCCTTTACTGGTGGAGGAACCTGATCTGAGCAGTATTCCTGTCAGAAACATGGAGGCTGAGCTTCACAGTTCAGACTCATTTCATGAAGTTTTCTGGGTCTGTTTTGCCTGCAACCTGGGGAAACGCATTTTCCAAATTCTCAGCCCTGATGGACAAATGTCAAACTGTGACAGTGAGGAAACTGTTGGGAATAAAGTTGCTGTTGTTGTCAGTTGCTGGTTGAGTGTCTAATGAGATCCATGGAGGATGGAAACTGTGGGATAAAACCAGTGGACTGTTGACAGACGGATCAGTGTCTGCTCAGAGGAAACACTGAGCAGTTGTGTGAAAGTGTTTGAAACATTCACACTGGATGATTTGAAATGTCTGATCCACTTTTTCTACTCAATGTTCATCTTGCTGAATTCATTTTAGATGAAAATGTTCATGTCTCTGTGGTTGTCATTCCTTACAAAAGATAACAATCTACTTTTTCAGGCTCCATGGCTGAAATGTCGGCCTTTACCTTTCACAACTGATCCACAGTGTTTTTAATAGAGATATTGTGTGTTTACTGATGTAATATTCCTGTATGTTTCATGGTTGCACCTCTGCTTCTGTTGTTTGAGTCTAATATTTCTCGGACATGAAGACATCCAGGATGGCGGAGGGGTTTAACGAGACCTATCTGACTCTGCCAGGTCACGCCGGATTCAACAATCTCCGATATTTCTTCTTCTTAATGTTCCTGACAGTCTACATCTTCATCTCCTTCACAGACTCCCTCATCGTCTTCCTCATCTGCTCCCAGCGGAGCCTCCACAAGCCCATGTATGTCTTCATCGCCGCTCTGCTGCTGAACTCGCTCACCTGCAGCACCGCCATCTACCCCAAACTGCTCTCTGACTTCCTGTCCGAGCGTCCTGTCGTGTCACGCTCCGCCTGCCTCTGCCAGGCGTTTGTCGTCTACTTCCTGGGTGGGTCCGGCTTCATGCTGCTGTCAGTCATGGCCTTTGACCGCTACGTTTCCATCTGTGAGCCGTTGCGGTACGCCACACTGGTGTCGCCCTCGGCCGTAGCGGCGCTGCTGCTGCTGGCCTGGCTGCTGCCGGCCGGCCTGGTGGCGGGGGCGGCAGTGCTGGCCGGCCGGCTGCGGCTCTGCGGGTTTCGACTGGACAGACTCTACTGCAACATCTACTCCTTTGTGAATCTGAGCTGCGGGAGCACGCTGGTGAACAACGTGTACGGCTTGCTGTGCAACGCAATGATCGTGTTTCTGTCGATAGTGTTTGTTGTGTTTTCATACAGCCGGATCCTAGTGGTCTGCCTGCAGCAGTCCGGCTCCTTCAGAGGGAAGGCGATGCGAACCTGCCTGCCTCACCTCCTCGTCTTCATCAACTACTCCGTCTGCACCGTGTTCGAGCTCGTCAACAACCGACTGCAGGCCGACGCAGAAGTCGCCGTTCCCGGCGTCATGTCCGTTTTGATGGTCATCATCACATCTCTGTTCAACCCGGTGGTTTACGGGCTGAAGACACAGGAGATTTCTAAACGGGTTAAAAACTGCTGTGTTACCACAGAACTGAAGGATGATTTTTTAAGCTTTCATATTGCTGTTGTTCTTTAAACCTTTTTTATTGATCCAGGAAAGGCTGAGTGAGCTCCACTCTGCTTCACACTCACACTGGGCTCAACCACAGTCTGCTGCTTTTTGTCACAACTGATAATAACTTCCCATTTATGAAATAAAGCAATAAAGTAAATAGAGTCCTGTTTCCTGTCATGTAATAAAACATAGTAACAAAAACGTGGATAATATATATAAAAGTTGCTTTCTGAAGGGCTGAAACACCTGTTGTGTTACTAGATAACTGCGTAATGATTTTTAAACCTTCATATTGTTATCATCATTATTATTTGAACCTTTATTGATCCACTCAGCAGCTCAACACAGTCACACTGGGATCTGACCAGTACAACCAGTGTGTTGCTGTTTGTCACAACTGCTTATGTATTAACATTCCCATTTATGAAATAAACCTTTAGACTAATAACAACTTGCAGCTAATAGTGTCATCATCCTTTCAACACAATAATCTAATGAAAACACAGATAACATACATAAAAATGTGAATAATAACAGTCAAAATTCAACACCTGCCATCTATTCATGTATTTGGCTGTTAACTAAGGGATGAATATAAACCGTGTAAAAAAAAAACAATGATGTAAAAAATTATTAACAAAAAAGAAGTTTTGACATTAATGGCAGGTAACTGTTACTCCACTGAAGGAAAATTTACATTCTGTACATTAACAGGATTATGACGCTTTAGTTGTAAAGTGTTATTACATTAATGGGAAGTTACTTCATGTTCTGTTTTATTTAAGGTTTAATTTAAAACTAAACAAGAACAAGACTTCAGGAATCATTTTAATAATCTGTAGAAAAAGAGCTAGTGGCAACATAAAAGTCACAGCAGGAGTCTGACTGATTTACTTTTCATGATACTCAGAGACACTTTACATAAACCAGAAGTATATAAAACAAAATGTTTAAAACATCACAAAGAATTTATACTCCTTAAAAATGAAAATGCAAAATAAGAAAATAAAGAAAGAACTAGAGTACACACTGACACACAGGACACATGACAACAGCTCACATTTAATGCAAGGTGACAAAACACATGCAAACAGCAAGGCATTCTATTGAAACTAGTTCTACAATGAATCAGTTTCCAGTGTCAACATGTCACTGGTCCTCCAGTCTGTTAGTAGGAGGTGCTGTGCAGCAGAGAGTCTGATGCAGGGAGAGAAGAAGAAGAAATCCAGTCTGAGCATGCAGACTTGATAAGCTGTGGCTACAGATTTGGTTTGGCACCAATTTCATGAAGTGGGTTAGACTTCTGAACTAGAGGTCCCTCGCACAGACCTGTATTCTGTACCACTCACCAATGGCCATCTTACCGGTCAATGGCAGGCTCTCTCTAAGTTTCCCCTTAGGGAGAGGAGCCAAGCAGGGACGCCCCCTCACCCCACTCCTCCTTACACTGGACTTTACGCCGCTTGTTGAGGCCAGAAGATGTTACCACGAAATAACAGGTACTTTCTGTAAGTGAGAATGCTATCCAACAAGACTAAGAGCCCTATCTTACACCCGGCGCAAAGCGCAGCGCAAGTGTCATTGTTAGTTTCCAACTGATGCAGTTGTCATTTTCACGGCCAGCGCCCACATTGTTTAAATAGCAAATGTACTTGCGCCCATCTGTGCACCCATGGGCGTGTTGGTCTTAGAATGAGGTTTGGTCAGGAGCATTGTTGGTGCATTGCTATCTTGAGGCAGCGGAAAGCGATTGCACCATTGACCAACAAAAACCTGGTCTAAAGTCAATGGCGCAGTATTTTCCTGCTGTTTAAAGGGCGCATTATTCAGATAGTAAGATGCGCCTACATCTGTTGTGTTATATTAACTCAAAAACGAATAATAATATGAAGCCCATTGTTATTGCCACACAATGACCCACAGCATCAATCAGTTCTCTCTCTCTCTCTCTCTCTCTCTCAAACACACACACACGTTACCAGGCAAATAGAAAAATAGGATCATCTACTATGAAAATTTGCACTTTACTTCATACGCAATGCCAAATGCCAAAAACTGTGTCCCTCTCCCCATTATGCAATGCCAATTCCACAACATTCATGTCCTGATAACCATCATCACACATTGCCAATTGCTAAATACGCAACCTACAACCAAGAAAAATAACACAGTAAATATGTAACAAGACTAGGGGAAAACCAAGTATATGGCTGGACCGTGTATGAGTGTGCCACGTGCCACGGCCGAACAATGGTGTAAGCTGTAGACTGCTAATACAGAATAATAGTCCATGCATCCATACTGATCTCGGTTCCAGCGCGTCCCGTCTCTCTCTCTCTGTCCTCTCCCTCACCCACGGCCCGCATTGATCCTGCCGATCCAAGCGCCAGGCGCTCTGTTACCCATCGGTGCCGAAAACGCTGTTCGCTGGACACCAGGGGCGCATCGTCGTCGGGACCCCGGCCGAAGTCGGCCGGATCATCAGGAACAAATCGGCGCCCAGCTAGCGGCACCGGCCGGAACCGTGGCCCCGGGAAACTTTGGGAAGGTCGGCATTAAGCCCTCGGCGTGATGAAACATCCATGCTTGTTTGTGTCTCTCTCTCCCCCGACAGAACAGAGGGGCTTCAGGTGGACTGAGCTCGCGCATATGCATCAACATGAACGGTGATATGATATAATTGTATAGATTCTACTTTAGCTCCAGCTTACATGCATGATATTGGTCAGCCAATTTCTGGCTCTGTGATCCTATGATGTGCCACGGCCAACCAATGGTGTAACTTGATCACTCAGTCAGTAACTCAGTCAGTCAGTCAGTCAGTCAGTCAGTGACAGACATTCGCATTTGTAGGGCTGGCCCCGCTGTTGCGGTCCAGCCAAAAAGCACAGCCCAGCAAAAAGTCACGAATATCAGCCATCAGCCAGCACACTGACCATTCACTGTCTATGGTCCGTTAGCCCTACATGAGGACAGCATGCTGACACAAGGGGCCTCACACAGACAGGAGCGTCCTGAGTGACATGCGACCGTGCCACTCAGGACTGCAAATTCGGCAGACGATGCGGTGAGAGCAACATGATATAAAAAGTGGCGAAATGAGCACAGACTCTGAAATGCAGATTTATGTGCTGTGGACACGAATTATGTTAAAATGTTGTTCCTCCACCACAAACTGGATTCTGTGACAAAAACATAACAGTTAAATTTAGGCAACTAAAACAACTTGGTTAAGGTAAGGGGAAGGCTTTGGCCATGGTTAAATAAGAAAAACTTGCTCTCGCTATAAATTTTAATTTGACTCAGTAGAAATTAAACTCAAATCAAACTTGAATCGACTTGAATCAAACTCATCTGCCCATCCACCATCCGACAACAACAGCACTGGCGTATGCACTTCTGCCGCTCTAGGTGAAAAACAATTATGCCACCCCTCTATTTGCAACGTACCATACCAGCAACAACACACAAACGCCAATACATGCCATACACATAACGCAAATATTCTAGTGCAACGCTAGTGTGCTCAAAGTGTCAACAATATTAAAGTATGCAGGCATTTTGCGGATCCATATGCAAATAACGCACCAAACAGGTCTGCATAATAACTCCAATAACCTGGTTCTAAATTCTTTACAGCAGAGTCATGACAGCACAACTATTTTCCAAATAATCCAATTTCAGCTCCTCAAACTAAATAATACCAGTGCAAATCTCTCCTATACACCACTCTCTCATGCGCGTAAAACACACACACATGAAATGTGCTCAAGCAAATTATATCATCAGCAGATTCACAACTTAAACAACGACTAGAGAGCAAATAAAGCTTAACCTTTACCTTTCAGAAATGTACACGGCAGGCCTTCATCGCAGCGAAGGTCTTAACTGCATCCTCTATTTCGATTCTTTGTGCCAGTTCATGTTCTATGGAGATCTTTGCCAGTCCAGCGATGTCACTAGCTGAGTTAGCAATGGCGGAAGTTGTGCTAGCGGTCTCTTGGTTCGGTGGTGGACTTGAAGGTGCGTCATCCTTGCTAACATTCCTGGGATCAATATATTTTAACAACGAATCCCTCTGTTTTTGGAGAGCTTGCTCCTTCAATTGTCTCCTCGTTTTATATTCGCAGCCAGAATTTCGGTCGTTTAGACATGCTGCTTCCTTTTCCTCAGTCGTGGCTCGTGAGAGCTGGGGGCGGGAGGCGGGGGAGGGAGGCAGCTGCGCGCTGCAGGTGCACTTTGGCAAGGCGGCAAAATGGGGCCAACCAGGGGCCAGCTATTCCAAAAATATATTTTTTGAATAGGGCAGAAGGCGGCACATTTTGCCGCCTTGCCAAAGTGCCGCCCTGGGCAGTTGCCTAGTTCGCCTATATGGACGCGCCGGCCCTGGACAACAACACCCTTACTTTCCACTGAGCTACAACTGCAACTTCAACTTTCTGTTTATAATCATGTCTCCTTCATGAAACCATTGTGTGCTGGGAAAACAGGATTATAATGTGTTATGTGCCACCAACACATAACGTGGTGTCATGTCATGTTCGTTTGATGTTTTTGTGTGAGATGAGGTTGGGGGAGAGAGTCATAGAATAGCTATACACAAACCTAACACTAACACTAACGTGAGAGTATTTCTACACCTAACCTCAACCCTCAGATTAACCCTAGCCCAGACACTGAAGTTCTATAGAGACTTTTCACACAATCATGAGCATCACTTGAAACTCTGTAGACTTTTTAGTGACAGATTAGTCACTTGATAGGAAGTTGAGTATCAACACTGGACTATCCAAGTGTGAGCGACCACAGTCACCTGGTCCAACATTATCCTCATTGAACATGTTGCTAAGTCACTATTTTTAACACTCACAGCTAGTTTTAAGTTACTGCCAACTATGTTGTTTGGATGTGCTTCCTGCTTTGATGGGTATGTGAACATTTATTTTTGTTTCCATAGTTGCTATATGTGAATTAGACACATATTGCATTTCCACCTTGTTGCTGATGAGCTGAGCTAGTTTAATCAGATCCTTACTGCGTCTTGGGAGTTTAAACCTGGATTTGATGTGTTTCTGCTCTGTCTAAACACTATCTGAACAATGCAGGTTAACACCAGATTTAAATGGAGTCACAGACTGCAGGCCTGTGACTCCAATATATGCAACATATATCCAATATATTGTAGCCAGGCTCACTTGGAGGGCTGGCCCATTCGGTAGCTAGGTTTTGGCCCGCCCCTAGAGTGGTTAACACCCATTACAGAGCACAGGTGCTGCTCATCACATAGATGTAGGGGCCCCTAATAAGTGCTTGGCATTTTAGATTATTTGGTTGTGCTGTTCTCATCCCTCACCCTCTTGGCCTGGAAATGGTTAGGGCATGGTTTCTGGCACATTATGCAAGTAACTTGCATCTTTGGATAAAGAAGGTCTATGCTGAACTACTGTGCATGTCCAGTCGCTACAATATGACTGACTGTTTGTAGGCGGGAGTGAAGACACGGCTTAGAGTGATCACCCCAGCCTCAGAATCCCAAGAGGTCTATCCTCCACTGATGTGAAGGTAAAACCCTGAAGTTAAATAGTTCTAGAGGTATTGGTACTGAATATGTGGACATGTGTTAACCACCTTTGTGTTTGTCTGTTTCCTTAGAGTGTCAGCTGCTGTTTTGCCTGGTTTTATCTTGTCTGTGTATTGTTTCTTTTGGCATTGTTACTGTATCCCAAACCAGCTGCTTATGTTCCCTTCTTTTAAACCTCTGGCTGCAGGTTGGCCTTCCCAGGAGCGGAGGAGCAATTGTCCTGCAGAGAGAGGCGGTTACTTGCAATTCCCCCTTCCTAAACACCTGTTTGCATGTGTTACGTTTTACATTATTCACCTTTTGCTGTGCTAGTTTGTAGTGAACCCGCACGTGTGGCCTTGACCCCTCTGGGATAGCCTTAGTACTCTAGCCCCTCTCTGTAGACAACCAACCACTCCTCTGGGCTATTCGAGGCCTTTATGTTGTCGTAACCTGTATTGTTCTGTCGATTTTTTAGAGTGTTAAGCTCCCCGTATTATAGGTTTTAACTGTTGTAATTCCAAATACATTTGTAATGGTTGTATACTTGGAACACTATGCCTCTGCTCCTTTTTGGGAAAGGATATAATTCCATTCTGGTTAATAACTCTTTGGGTGAAATTCCCAGATTGGCGATGTCAATTAATGTACCTGGCTTCTCTATTCGGTTACAATATGTACACTCAATATATGTTTTTATGAATGAGTTCATATCTAAGTAACCCATATCCTATAATAGTATGAACTGACTCAGACAAGCTTTTGGCTCAAGTGAATAATGTAAGACTTACTTGTTGGCATGACAACACTGACAAATTGTGATTTGAGCTTTCAAGTATAAGTGGCATGTAGTTCTGTATCATATCAAAACTATCTCTCCACCCTTACATATTCCATATGTACGGGGAAGAACACCTCCTGGGTCACATGGATACATCTTTAAGACACCTCTAGGTTGCTATTCTATAAAGCACCTGTGTTGGCGTGGTATCACTGATCTTTTGATCTCCACCTAGTCAGGTGCATCAGACGTGAAGTCACAGATAGTGGAGAAAAAACGAAATTGAACAGACAACGGCGAACAGGGCGTCTGTCTCTTGGCAGCCTCCCCAGACTGCCGTTGCCTGTACATTTGCTGAAACCTTCTGGTGACAGTCAGAGAGTGGTTACCAGAACCTGGATACTGTGGAGGTGCTCTGTTGGGTGTTTTGCACTCGATTGCATGGCTGATGCACCCAGGAGTCCTGTGTTGCTGTGCTGGTGGCAGCAGGCAGCAGGTGTATCTCCTGTATCTCTGTACATCCACTTAGTTTCCCCCGTGTGCGGCAGCGACTCCGGTGGCACGTGTGCAGGGTGTAGAGTCCCCACAAGGCGTATTGCTCACGGCTGTGTAGCTAATGCGTCTAGGGGGTCTACTGTGCTAAACTCTGTGGTTTGCTAAGCGAGACGGGGGTTGCACATTAGCCACCTAGGCTAACGGTCTCAGCTGGCCAAGGACTGAAGTTACATCAGCTTTGTATGGTGGTGAACAGCCATCACCGTGACACTCTTAGAACTCTTAGAAATCAGGGTTCCAAAAGAGTTCTTTAGGGAGGGGTAAGGATCTACCTAGAACCATTTGCCTCTAAAGAACCCTTTTTTGTTTAAAAATTGAGCATAGCGTTAGTTCAGGCAGACCACAAAGTCAAGCTCAGCCCACAAACCCAGCTACATCAGCTGACAGCAGCTGATCTCAAAGCCAGCCCCTATACATTCAATTGCATCTCAAGCCAGCCCACATCAGTGATGGCTCAGCTACTCACACTACACCCAGGCATGGCCCAAACATACAGTGGTGCTTCTTCTACCAGACTTTGAGAAAGTAGTGCAGAAATAGTTTGTTGCCCCTCCAGCTGCACACTGCTGGTCTGGGATAGGCAGGCAGCTGGGAAATGTGCACAACCATGAGAATATTGGTTGTGGGCAGTTATCCCAATTGGATCAGGTCATGACAGTACTGGTCTCCCCCTATAAGTCGGTTCATGGAAGAGCCAGCTGTCCTACCAAAAACTGCAGTATCATGGATGGCCTGCTTAGCAAAATGAACAAGGCCATGGCGGTTCAAACACAGCTGACCAACATGGGTGCCATCCTCTCATTAAACCTACATCAGCTGTCACGTAGGTTGCAGAATGAGCAGGAAGATCCGGAGGATCCAGAGGAAATCAAGCAAGTTTCTGCTTTGCTTCCTAGTGTAATGAAGGAACAGGCAAAGGTGGTAGGAAAAGCCATGGCAACATTGTGGACAGTGCGGCACCACCTTTGAGTGTCCCAGTCCCAGCTGCAGCAGGAGGACTGGGACTGTTTGCTGAGGTTTCCTGTTGAGCTTTACACCATGTTTGGGCCAGACACTGCCAAGTGCTACATCCTGTGCCTTTGAAGTGTCAGGCACATTTGGCCAGTGCCAGGGTGGCCGCCAGGCAAGAGTGGCTCAATCCTGGGACTCCCTGGAGCCACACTGGGGCCCAGGGGACCTCAGGCCTCAACTTGAGACATTTCATAGGTGTAAGTCTCAGCAGGGAAAGAAAGATGGCAGAGCTTGAGGTCATGGGGGTCCAAAGCAGCCACCTCACTCCTGATGGTGTCCTGAACCCAGCCTGTCATTGCTCCCTCTCAGACCACCAAACAGCATGGTTAGCAATGGGGACGAGCACCTGGGTCCCAGGGCTACCGGTTGCAATTTTGTCGCAGCCTTCCCCTAACAAGGGTGGCTACCTTCTCTACAAACCGGCAACACAGGGAGGTGTTACATGCAGGACTGACTTCACTCTTGGAGAAGGGAGCAATCAGATAGGTGGAGCAAGGAAACATACAGGCTGGGTTCTTTTCCTGCTACTTCCTTGACCCTAAGCAGGACGGGGGTTTTGTGTCCTATTCTGGCTCAACAAATCTGCCCCCTGAGATGCAGGATGTTGACAGTGCTGAGGTGAGGCAAGCCATCAATACTGGTGACTGGTTTGCCACAGTGGACCTCAAGAATGCCTATTTCCTATCACCCATCTGGAAGGGGCACTGGCGGTTTCTGACGTTTGCATTCGAGGGCAAGACCTATGAGTTCTGTGTCGTCCTATTTGGTTTCTCCCTGGCACCCCACACATTCATCCAGTGCATGGATGCAGTCCTTGCACAGGAGGGTCCTAAAGGGTCCTAACTGAGGGTTCTAAATTATCTGGACGACTGGTTGATCTGCGTCCACACCAAGCAACAGTATCGCCGTCATGTGTCCATGCTCCTAGAGCATATTCAGGACTTGGGCCTTTGCCTGAACTCGAAGAAGAACAGATTGGAGCCCTCCTAGACAATTCAGTTCCTTGGCATGGCAATGGACTCCAGGGCTGAGATACTGACTCTGGAGAGGAAGGAGGCTCTCAAAGACTGCCTCTCCTGTTACCGGTTAGGGCCGAAAGTCAGCTGGAGGCTGTGTCTTCGCCTCATGGGCCTATTGGCGGCAATGGTTCAGGTAGTTCTGTTAGCTCTCTGGTACATGCGTCCTGTACAGAGGTGCTTCCTGGGATTGGGCCTGGCCCCACAGAAGTGATGTCAATGTCAGCCACTCAGAGACTTTGTGTGGGCCTCCACTAGTGGGAGAACCTGGGAAAGTCAGATAATCTCAACAGATTAAATGCATCCCTGAGTGGCTGGGGGCACGGTGCACGAGTGCTGGGGCATGAGCAGGTGCTAGAATGGGTCCTGGGCAACCCAGCATAGAAACGTACTAGATCTGAGAGCTGTGTTACGCCCGGCCTAGGAGAAACACCACATAGCATAAAAACATAGCATAAAAGTTACTCCCCTCTTTCCCCACTCCCAAGGATGACCAGTGCCACAGCAGGTGCAGTCCAAACAAAAGTGAGTCATTTATCACGGCAGCAAAAAAGCGTTGGTGGGAGCACAGCCAAAATAACAAACACAACAACCTGAAATTATAACCACTAACTTACCTAAACAGCAAAAGAAAGCAAAGAAAAATACAAGCAGCTTACCTGCCTCCCTAACATAAACAGGAGAAAAAGGAAACAAAGGAAAAGGCTTCCCACCCCTACAGCTACCAGGACTGCTCTTTTAGAAGTTATTTACATTTTGTACAACAGAGATCAATCTACAGCATTCGGTCAATACGGCGTTCACTTGGTTCAATACAGCACTGCACGGTCTGGTTGGGAGCCAGTAAGAAGGAGTGAGCCAGCATTGGACAGACGCCCCTTTTAAAGTAGGCGCCATTAGTCTCCCGTCCAATCACCAGCCGCCACCTGCAACTCAACACACTAGGGAAAACACACAATGAGGGTGAACACTGCCACCCACAGGCAGGGAGGGAGAACAGCAGAGAACTACAAATACACTCAAATACAAATTATGACCCAGGGTCATAACACCCCCCCCCCCCCCCCCCACCTAAGATTAAACATTTCTTCCCACAGGAAATGCTTGATTCCTAACACCCCACGCGAGACAATGCATCAGCCACAATATTATCAAATCCATTGATGTGATGTATCTCAATGTTGAAGTTCTGCAGCAATAACAACCAGCGCATAAGACGCTGATTGTTATTCCACATGCGAGACAAGAACACGAGAGGATTGTGGTCTGAATAAACATGCCAGGGCTTCTTTCTCAATGGTACTATAATTCAATTGGTGTTTATTGAATTTCTTTGAGAAGTAACACACTGGGTGATCAATACCATGATCATCCTCCTGTAGAAGTACAGCGCCTGCCCCATAAGCACTGGCATCTACCTCCAACTTAAAGGGACGTGCAAAATCAGGTGCAGCCAGTACAGGCACGCTGCATAGAAGAGCCTTGGCAGAATCAAACGAGTCCTGATATGCAGCAGTCCAGACAAATTGGCTGGAGGGGCTTACAACTACACTAGCAAAATTTTTACAGAACCCCCGATAGAAGCCACACATTCCCAGAAACCGGCGGAGTTGCCGCCGTGTTTCTGGCACAGGAAGATCCAGGATGGCCTTGACTTTGGCCATCCGGTCACCTGGTTGAAAATTGCGACAGAGTTTTCTTATCATACTGTTTTTTCATTTTAGACTGCACAGCGGAGAGGGAACTGCGTGCCAGCTCACAAGTAGTGTGCAACCTCTCCCTGAATGAACTCACGTAGTCTAAGATGCTGTGCGCGGGGCTGGGTTTGTCTGCAAGCCACCTCTCCCGCAGCAAACGCAGCAGGCCGTGCACAGTATGCCCAAAAACTAACTCAGCCAGACTAAACCCAAGAGACTCCTGTATGGTTTCACGAATGGCAAACAGAAGCAGTGGCAGACCCTCATCCCACTCCCTGTTTGACTCAGCACAATACTTTCGGAGCATGGACTTTAACGTCCATGCTTTATGAAATCTCTCCAGTGCGCCCTGACTCTCCGGGTGGTACACACTGGAGATCTGATGTTTAACAGACAACTCCGTCATCACCTGCGAAAAAACCTTGGACATAAAGTTAGATCCTTGGTCGGTTTGAATTCATTTGGGCAACCCAAAAGTGGAAAAGAACTTCACCAAGGCTTTCACCACTGCTTTAGCCCTCAAAGTGCGCAACGGAACGGCCTCAGGAAAACGGGTGGCTGCGCACATGATGGTAAGCAGGTACTGGTGACCAGTCTTGGTTTTTGGCAAGGGACCGACACAGTCTATTATGACATGCTCAAAAGGTTCGGCAATTACCGGGATCGGATGTAACGGAGCCGGAGGGATAACCTGGCTTGGTTTTCCAGTTATTTGGCAAACATGGCAAGATCGACAAAATTTGGCAACATCGGATTTTAATCCTGGCCAGAAAAAATATCGGAGCAACCGATGGTATGTTTTCTTGATCCCCAAATGGCCGGACAGACTGTGATCGTGGGCTAAACTTAACACTTGGAGCCGGAACTCTTTTGGCACAACAACCTGGGAACCACATCACATTCCATCCCAGACACCGGGGACCATTTGCGCAACAGTACACCCTCATCAAACAGGTAAGACACCGGCTGTGAATCATTTTTCTGTTCCTGAGCTGCAGACAAACATGTAGCCAATGTACTATCTGATTGCTGAGCCTTGATGAGCTGATCCTTATCTACTGCTAAACACAAGTCCATGTTATCAGGCAACACATCCACAGTAACAGGCACACTTTTAGGTTCGGAAGAGGGGCTGACCGAATCATCCAACGCGTTCAAAAAAGAATCCGAAAGGTCGACTTACGAGCCGGGGCATGCGTCACTACGCACGCCGGAAAAACGGGAGGAGAGTCGAGCGCAGCGGGAACAACACACACATCAGCAGTGGGGGTTTCAGTGACCTCGGGAGTAGGAAACACTTTTTCACCAGCCAAATCATTCCCAAGGATGAAATCTACCCCTGCAACAGGCAGCTGATCACGCACACCAACTCGCACTGTACCAGACACCAAGGAGGAGGATAAATTAACTGTGTGAAGCGGCACGCGTAACACACTCAATTTAATTCCCTACACCAATAGGTCTGAACCACAGTACGACTGGTCGGAAAAAGGCAGAACACCACGTCGAGCCACAGAATACTTCGCACCAGGATCTCGCAGAATAGTAACGGGAACCCTGTCCACCTCATTATCAGTCAGAGAAACAAACCCCTGCGTAACGAAAGGCTTAAAGTCATCGTCAATTTCTTTTGTTGGCAACTTTCCTGTCAACAGTTCAGGTTGACTAGCAACTGGCCCACACTGAATCAGACCAACAGCAGAGGGACCTTTAACCTTTGTCTGTTCTTTTTTCTGTAACACAGGACAAACTGAAATGAGGTGGCCAGGTTCATGACAATAAAAACACACACGGTTTTCACCCCCGGCGGAAAAATTGCCCCGAGAAAGTCTTGGTGAACGCGTTCTTTTATTCTCACATACTGGGGATTCGTGATGCACGGGAGATGGAAAAACACTCTTGTGAGTTAAAGCAAACTCATCAGCCAGGACAGCAGCTTCGGTGAGAGACGCAACTTTTTGTTGGTTCAAATACACAACAATGCGCTCTGGCAAACACTTTTTAAACTCCTCCAAGAGCATAAGCTCTCGCAGCTGCACAAAATCCTTAGCTTTACTGGCCTGACACCATTTATCAAAAAGCACTCCCTTTTCACACGCAAACTCAACATAAGTCTGGTTGACACTCCTTTCACACTTTCTGAATTTTTGTCTATATTCTTCAGGGACCAATTCATAGGCACGTAAGACAGTAGCCTTAACAATCTCATAATCCAAGCTCTGTTCAACTGTGAGGGTGGCACACACCTCCTGAGCTTTCCCTACCAATTTACACTGAAGCAGTAATGACCAAACATCCTTTGGCCAGCTCAAAGTGGCTGCAATGCGCTCAAATGCGTTGAAATACGAGTCCACCTCAGACTCCCTGAACGGTGGAACCAGTGCAATATGCCTGCTCACATCGAAGCCTCCACGGGGAGAGTGCGGGGTTTGCTGTATAACAGGGGAAATGGGGAGCAACACTAGGCTGGCGTTCTAGCTCTAAAGCCTTCACCCTAAGGTGCATAGCCTCCACCTCTAACTCCCGATTTCTCACCTCCATTTCCTTAATGCAGAAAGTCAGCCGGATCTCCTCAACCGACATCCCCGACGTAATAGGAGGATCTGTGGGAGCGGTGGGAGTAATGCCGGCACTAGATCTCGGAGCTCCACGTAACTTTTCCCTTCTCCCTCTGCCATGGATGAGCCCTCAAGCAAACCCCCCTCCTTCAGCTTCTCAACCACGAGCTCTCTCAGCTCCTCTTTCCTTGCATTTACTGGCACTTGCACAGTAAACAAATTCGCAATGAGCATCAAGTCCACTTTTCTACATTTATTTATTTGCCCCAAACTAGGATTTCTTGAAAAACTGTCCAAATCAAAATCCACAGTGCCACTCAAGAAAAAAATGTCAACCAAAATTATGAAACAAAAATAGGTCAAAATACCTACCGAACCTACCCGACGAAACATGAGGAAAAGAACGGACGAGCCCCCAATTCCTCTTGGTGCTCCAGCATTTCCTTATCCGTATCATCATGTACTGGTCAGAACTAACAGCAAGGTGGCCCCAACCATCAGGGAGGTCTCGGGCACATCTGTCTTGTGCAGGCTGGTGCACAAATTGTGGACTTGGGCATTCCCGCGGTTCCGGTTATTGAGGGCGATCCATGTGCCAGGACCTGCAAACCTCGCCACAGACTGGTTGTCAAGAGGAGGCCCAAACCCAGGGGAATGGAGGCTTTTGCAATACATCTTTTTTGTTTCAATGAAGACAGAAGCAGGAGTGCTCTTTTGCGTGATTTATTCGCTCAACACTGAAATCTCATTCAAGACAAGAACACTTAATAGTAAATACAAAAACCCACCCCCAGATAATCAGTTCATTGATAAATGATGTGTGTGTGTGACATGACGTCACTGTTGAGGTGCGCTTGTTTTATGCACCTTAATAGTTGTAACAGAGGCTCCATCCCCAGGTGGTCCTGGAGATCTGACACCGCTACGGACAGGCAGAAGTCGACTTGTTTGCCTCCAGGGTGTTGGCACACTGCCATCTGTTCTTATCCCTGGGGAGAAGTGATCCTTCTCTCAGGAACGAGAGGAGGATCGTGGGGGGAAGAACGTGGAGACCCCACATGGTGTGGTTCTCTAGAATCCTCTCCTGGACGGGGTGCCTTGGGAAATTCCAGTCGGGAGGGATTTGCTGTCCCTGGCAGGAGGGACCTTGTTCCACCACTTACCCCAGGGACTCAGACTCTGGGCCTGGCCTCTGAGAGGACAGGGCTTCTAGCCTTGGGACTGCCAGAACCAGTTGTCAGGACCATGCAGAGGGCTCCAGCACCATCGGCTAGAGCTGTCTACTCCTATGTGATGGGATGTGTTTGCGTCATGGTGCAAGACAAGCCACATCGCCCCCCTAACGGCGTCAGCTCGTGAGATCCTGACATTTTTGCAGGAGCAGCTGCATGTGGGTAAATCCTCTACTACCCTCAGGGGCATGGTAGCAGCCATCAAAGCTGCAGGTGTTAGGGATCACGTGGGTGCTGAGGGCTGCTGGGCCTGATTACGCATTTCTTTAAGGGTGCCCAAAGGCTGTAGGCCCAAGACAGGAAACCCGCAGCTCCCCTGTGGGACTTGAACAGGGTCCTAGGTGCATTGCAGCCCCCTCCTTTTGAGCTAATTGAGTTGGTGAACTTAAAGTGGGTATCACTTTGTGCAGCTGCCTCTTGGGCAGCTCCATCAACCTTTTCAAGATTTAGGCAGTCCCTTTTCGGCTCAGAGGCAGTGATCCTGTTCACCCATTGCACTGGAGGCCCAGCCATGAGGGTCTGTAGCAGCCAATAATGTAGTAACTACCATTAATGTAATAACTGCCAATAACGTAATCATTTTTCTGTTCTGAATGGAATAAAAATTGTTAATGTAATAACTGGCCAATAATGTAATACATTTTCTGAACCAATAACGTAAAACCTTTTTGCGCATAATGTAATAAGTTATTACATTAATGGCTGGTTATTACATTACACATTATTACATACAAAATGTATTACAAAAGAGGTATAAATTTCATATTATACAACATAAGAGTAATTGTCTGTGTTTTCAAATGTGTGCTCGCACTTCATTTGGTATTCAAATGGTTAAAGAGTAGAAGGCAGGGCTGGAGATAAGTCTAACCATCAAGTACCACAAACAAATAAATAGTCATAATTCCTAGTGTGTGTGTGTGTGTGTGTGTGGTCAGGTTTTTGAGCAGCTATTTGAAAGAGGCAGTAAGGGTAAGGGTAAGTGTCATGGAAGTGTGACACTTTATAGCCAATAAATAAAACTTAAATAATGTGATGTAAGTATATTATTACATTATCGGCTCCAGTTATTACATTTTCATGATTTTTTTTAAACCAAGCTAATAATGTAATAACTTATTACATTATGCACAAAAAGTTATTACATTATTGGTTCAGAAAATGTATTACATTATCGACTTTTAACGGTAGTTATTACATTATTGGCTGCTACAGGGTCCCAGTCGGGGTGATGTCTGTCTCCTTTGTCAGCCAGTTTAGCATCTTGCGGGCCAGCTAGAGTGGCCACTCCACCTCTCAGTATTGGTCTTAGGGTCTGACGGGGCCTTCAGCTGTTAGGTGTGTATATAGTGTACATTTGTAAAAAGTTTGTTTGTTGTGGGCCTATATGGCTTTCTTGTGAGTTTTCTTGTGAGTCCATACATATGTAATATGTATGGCGGAGCGATAGTCTCCATGCAGCTGTTTGCTGTTCACACCAGAGCACACATGGTGTTGCAGTGTGAACAGAGATACAGAGAGATGAGGCTAAGAGAGAAAAACAAACCAAACTAAGACTTCCACCACATCCAAACACTACATGGACCAGGAAAGGATCAGGTGGAGGAGACAGGACTAGAAACAGGAAGTAGTTTGATGGTGGAAAGTAAGGCTGTGGAGGTCAGGGGGGCAGATGGTTCAATTCCCAACTCACAAGTTTTCATTTATTGAACAAAGAGAAAAACCTGAAACTAACCTGAACCAAACTGTTTTAGCTGCTAAACTGGAAGGTTAGCCAACCTTTTCATGTGACCAACAGGTGGAAATGTCCAGAACAATTCCTGCTGTTGGCACATAATCCTTTACTGGTGGAGGAACCTGATCTGAGCAGTATTCCTGTCAGAAACATGGAGGCTGAGCTTCACAGTTCAGACTCATTTCATGAAGTTTTCTGGGTCTGTTTTGCCTGCAACCTGGGGAAACGCATTTTCCAAATTCTCAGGCTTGATGGACAAATGTCAAACTGTGACAATGAGGAAACTGTTGGGAATAAAGTTGCTGTTGTTGTCAGTTGCTGGTTGAGTGTCTAATGAGATCCATGGAGGATGGAAACTGTGGGATAAAACCAGTGGACTGTTGACAGACGGATCACTGTCTGCTCAGAGGAAACACTGAGCAGTTGTGTGGAAGTGTTTGAAACATTCACACTGGATGATTTGAAATGTCTGATCCACTTTTTCTAATCAATGTTCATCTTGCTGAATTCATTTTAGATGAAAATGTTCATGTCTCTGTTGTTGTCATTCCTTACAAAAGATAACAATCTACTTTTTCAGGCTCCATGGCTGAAATGTCGGCCTTTACCTTTCACAACTGATCCACAGTGTTTTTAATAGAGACAGTGTGTGTTTACTGATGTAATATTCCTGAATGTTTTATGGTTGCACCTCTGCTCCTGTTGTTTGAGTCTAATATTTCTCGGACATGAAGACATCCAGGATGGAGGAGGGGTTTAACGAGACCTATCTGACTCTGCCAGGTCACGCCAGATTCGACAAACTCCGATATCTCTTCTTCTTCATGTTCCTGACAGTCTACATCTTTGCCTCCTTCACAGACTCCCTCATCATCTTCCTCATCTGCTCCCAGCGGAGCCTCCACAAGCCCATGTATGTCTTCATCGCCGCTCTGCTGCTGAACTCGCTTGCCGGCAGCACCGCCGTCTACCCCAAACTGCTCTCTGACTTCCTGTCCGAGCGTCCTTTTGTGTCCCGCTCCGCCTGCCTCTGTCAGGCATTTGTCGTCTACTTCCTGGGTGGGTCCAGCTTCATGCTGCTGTCGGTCATGGCCTTCGACCGCTACATTTCCATCTGTGAGCCGTTGCGGTACGCCACACTGGTGTCGCCCTCGGCCGTAGCGGCGCTGCTGCTGCTGGCCTGGCTGCTGCCGGCCGGCCTGCTGGCGGGGGGGGCACTGCTGGCCGGCCGGCTGCGGCTCTGCAGGTTTCAACTGGACAGACTCTACTGTGACATCTACTCCTTTGTGAATCTGAGCTGCGGGAGCACGCTGGTGAACAACATGTACAGCTTGCTGTGCAACGCAATGATCGTGTTTTTGCCGATAGTGTTTGTTTTGTTTTCATACAGCCGGATCCTAGTGGTCTGCCTGCGGCAGTCCGGCTCCTTCAGAGGGAAGGCGATGCGGACCTGCCTGCCTCACCTCCTCGTCTTCATCAACTACTCCATCTGCACCGTGTTCGAGCTCGTCAACAACCGACTGCAGGCCGATGTGGACGCCGTTGTTCCCGCAGTCATGTCCATTTTGATGGTCATCATCACAACTCTGTTCAACCCGGTGGTTTACGGGCTGAAGACACAGGAGATTTCTAAACGGGTTAAAAAACTGCTGTGTTACCGCAGAACTGAAGGATGATTTTTTAAGCTTTAATATTGCTGTTGTTCTTTAAACCTTTATTGATCCAGGAATGGCTGAGTGAGCTCCACTCTGCTTCACACTCACACTGGGTTCAACCACAGTCTGCTGCTGTCTGTCACAACTGATAATACCTTCCCATTTGTGAAATAAAGCATTAAAGTAAATAGAGTCCCGTTTCATCATGTAATAAAACATAGTAACAAAAACGTGGATAATATATATAAAAGTTGCTTTCTGAAGGGCTGAAACACCTGTTGTGTTACTAGATAACTGTGTAATGATTTTTAAACCTTCATATTGTTATCATCATTATTATTTGAATCTTTATTAATCCACTCAGCAGCTCAACACAGTCACACTGGGATCTGACCAGTACAACCAGTGTGCTGCTGTTTGTCACAACTGCTTATGTATTAACATTCCCATTTATGAAATAAACCTTTAGACTAATAACAACTTGCAGCTAATATTGTCATCATCCTGTCAACACAATAATCTAATGAAAACACAGATAACATACATAAAAATGTGAATGATAACAGTCAAAATTCAACACCTGCCATCCATTCATGTATTTGGCTGTTAACTAAGGGATGAATATAAACCGTGTAAAAAAAAAAACAATAATGTAAAAAATGATTAACAAGAAAGAAGTTTTGACATTAATGGCAGGTAACTGTTACTCCACTGAAGGAAAGCTGACATTCTGTACATTAACAGGATTATGACGCTTTAGTTGTAAAGTGTTATTACATTAATGGGAAGTTACTTCATGTTCTGTTTTATTTAAGGTTTAATTTAAAACTAAACAAGAACAAGACTTTAGGAATCATTTTAATAATCTGTAGAAAAAGAGCTAGTGGCAACATAAAAGTCACAGCAGGAGTGTGACTGATTCACTTTTCATGATACTCAGAGACACTTTACATAAACCAGAAGTATATAAAAAAAAATTAAATCACTAATAATGTACACTCCTTAAAATTGAAAATGCTAAATAAGAAAATAAAGAAAGAATTAGAGTACACACTGACACACAGGACACATGACAACAGCTCACATTTAGTGCAAGGTGACAAAACACATGCAAACAGCAAGGCATTTTATTAAAACTAGTTCTACAATGAATCAGTTTCCAGTGTCAACATGTCACTGGTCCTCCAGTCTGTTAGTAGGAGGCGCTGTGCAGCAGAGAGTCTGATGCAGGGAGAGAAGAAGAAGAAATCCAGTCTGAGCATGCAGACTTGATAAGCTGTGGCTACAGATTTGGTTTGGCACCAATTTCATGAAGTGGGTTAGACTTCTGAACTACCTGTATTCTGTACCACTCACCAATGGCCATCTTACCGGTCAATGGCAGGCTCTCTCTAACTTTCCCCTTAGGGAGAGGAGCGAGGCAGGGACGCCCCCTCACCCCACTCCTCCTTACACTGGACTTTACGCCACTCGTTGAGGCCAGAAGATGTTACCACGAAATAACAGGTACTTTCTGTAAGTGAGAATGCTATCCAACAAGACTAAGAGCCCTATCTTACACCCGGCGCAAAGTGCAGCACAAGTGTCATTGTTAGTTTCCAACTGACGCAGTTGTCATTTTCATGGCCAGCGCCCACATTGTTTAAATAGCAAATGTACTTGCGCCCATCTGTGCGCCCATGGGCATGTTGGTCTCAAAATGAGATTTGGTCAGGAGCATTGTTGGCACATTGCTATCTTGAGGCATTGGAAAGCGATTGCGCCATTGACCAACAAAAACCTGGTCTAAAGTCAATGGCGCAGTATTTTCCTGCTATTTAAAGGGCGCATTATTGGCGCATTATTGACCCAGCCAACATGGGTGCCATCCTCTCATTAAACCTACATCAGCTGTCACGTAGGTTGCAGAATGAGCAGGAAGATCCGGAGGATCCAGAGGAAATCAAGCAAGTTTCTGCTTTGCTTCCTAGTGTAATGAAGGAACAGGCAAAGGTGGTAGGAAAAGCCATGGCAACATTGTGGACAGTGCGGCACCACCTTTGAGTGTCCCAGTCCCACCTGCAGCAGGAGGACTGGGACTGTTTGCTGAGGTTTCCTGTTGAGCTTTACGCCATGTTTGGGTCAGACACTGCCAAGTGCTACAGCCTGTGCCTTTGAAGTGTCAGGCACGTTTGGCCAGTGCCAGGGTGGCCACCAGGAAAGAGTGGCTCAATCCTGGGACTCCCTGGAGCCACACTGGGGCCCAGGGGACCTCAGGCCTCAACTTGAGACATTTCGTAGGTGTAAGTCTCAGCAGGGAAAGAAAGATGGCAGAGCTTGAGGTAATGGGGGTCCAAAGCAGCCACCTTGCTCCTAATGGTGTCCTGAACCCAGCCTGTCATTGCTCCCCCTCAGACCACCAAACAGCATGGTTAGCAATGGGGGCAAGCACCTGGGTCCCAGGGCTACCGGTTGCAATTTTGTCGCAGCCTTCCCCTAATAAGGGTGGCTACCTTCTCTACAAACCGGCAACACAGGGAGGTGTTACATGCGGAACTGACTTCACTCTTGGAGAAGGGAGCAATCAGATAGGTGGAGCAAGGAAACACACAGGCTGGGTTCTTTTCCTGCTACTTCCTTGACCCTAAGCAGGACGGGGGTTTTGTGTCCTATTCTGGCTCAACAAATCTGTCCCCTGAGATGCAGGATGTTGACAGTGCTGAGGTGAGGCAAGCCATCAATAGTGGTGACTGGTTTGCCACAGTGGACCTCAAGAATGCCTATTTCCTATCACCCATCTGGAAGGGGCACTGGCGGTTTCTGACGTTTGCATTCGAGGGCAAGACCTATGAGTTCTGTGTCGTCCTATTTGGTTTCTCCCTGGCACCCTACACTTTCACCCGGTGCATGGATGCAGTCCTTGCTCTGCAGGGTCCTAAAGGGTCCTAACTGAAGGTTCTAAATTATCTGGACGACTGGTTGATCTGCGTCTGCACCAAGCAACAGTGTCGCCGTCATGTGTCCATGCTCCTAGAGCATATTCAGGACTTGGGCCTTTGCCTGAACTCGAAGAAGAACAGATTGGAGCCCTCCTAGACAATTCAGTTCCTTGGCATGGCAATGGACTCCAGGGCTGCGATACTGACACTGACTCTGGAGAGGCAGGAGGCTCTCAAAGACTGCCTCTCCTGTTACCGGCTAGGGCCGAAAGTCATCTGGAGGCTGTGTCTTCGCCTCATGGGCCTATTGGCGGCAATGGTTCAGGGAGTTCTGTTAGCTCTCTGGTACATGCGTCCTGTACAGAGGTGCTTCCTGGGATTGGGCCTGGCCCCACAGAAGTGATGTCAATGTCAGCCACTCAGAGACTTTGTGTGGGCCTCCACTAGTGGGAGAACCTGGGAAAGTCAGATAATCTCAACAGATTAAATGCATCCCTGAGTGGCTGGGGGCACGGTGCACGAGTGCTGGGGCATGAGCAGGTGCTAGAATGGGTCCTGGGCAACCCAGCATAGAAACGTACTAGATCTGAGAGCTGTGTTACGCCCGACCTAGGAGAAACACCGGGCATAGCATAAAAGTGACTCCCCTCTTTCCCCACTCCCAAGGATGACCAGTGCCACAGCAGGTGCAGCAAAAAAGCGTCGGGGGGAGCACAGCCAAAATAACAAACACAACAACCTGAAATTATAACCACTAACTTACCTAAACAGCAAAAGAAAGCAAAGAAAAATACAAGCAGCTTACCTGCCTCCCTAACATAAACAGGAGAAAAAGGAAACAAAGGAAAAGGCTTCCCACCCCTACAGCTACCAGGACTGCTCTTTTAGAAGTTATTTACATTTTGTACAACAGAGATCAATCTACAGCATTCGGTCAATACGGCGTTCACTTGGTTCAATACAGCACTGCACGGTCTGGTTGGGAGCCAGTAAGAAGGAGTGAGCCAGCATTGGACAGACGCCCCTTTTAAAGTAGGCGCCATTAGTCTCCCGTCCAATCACCAGCCGCCACCTGCAACTCAACACACTGGGGAAAACATACAATGAGGGTGAACACCGCAACCCGCAGGCAGGGAGGGAGAACAGAAGAACTACAAATACACTCAAATACAAATTATGACCCAGGGTCATAACACCCCCCACCTAAGATCAAACATTTCTTCCCGCAAGAAATGCTTGATTCCTAACACCCCACGCGAGACAATACATCAGCCACATTATTATCCAATCCATTGATGTGATGTATCTCAATGTTGAAGTCCTGCAGCAATAACGACCAGCGCATAAGACGCTGATTGTTATTCCGCATGCGAGACAAGAACACGAGAGGATTGTGGTCTGAATAAACATGTACCGGAATTGCGCTCGAACCAACATAGACCTCGAAGTGTTGTAACACCAAAAGCAATGCCAGGGCTTCTTTCTCAATGGTACTATAATTCAATTGGTGTTTGTTGAATTTCTTTGAGAAGTAACACACCGGGTGATCAATACCATGATCATCCTCCTGTAGAAGTACAGCGCCTGCCCCATAAGCACTGGCATCTACCTCCAACTTAAAGGGACGTGCAAAATCAGGTGCAGCCAGTACAGGCACGCTGCATAGAAGGAGTCCTGATACGCAGCAGTCCAGACAAATTGGCTGGAGGGGCTTACCAAGCTAGTTAGTGGCGCAACTACACTAGCAAAATTTTTACAGAACCCCCGATAGTAGCCACACATTCCCAGAAACCGGCGGAGTTGCCGCCGTGTTTCTGGCACAGGAAAATCCAGGATGGCCTGGACTTTGGCCAAAAGGGGGCCCACCTGCCCCTGGCCTACTTGTTTTCCCAAGTAAGTAACTACCGCCTTACCAAACTCACATTTCACCAGATTCAAAGTCAAAGAAGCACCCTTCAAACGACTGAATACTTGACCAGGTGGAAGAATAAACCACGATGTCATCCAAGTACGCCTCACAGTTTTTGACACCAGACAGAAATGAAGCATCGCGTTAGTTCAGGCAGGGCACGGACGTCACGCGTTGCTAGTCATCTACCAGCTGATCACCACACACACCAATCATACTCCATTCTCATAACAAGGCGGTCTATTTAAATGGCCACCTCCTACACTGATTCCTGCTTCACAACTGCTGCACACTCTGCTGCTTGGTAAAGCTTTATGCTACTGCTGCTGTTACTGGTCATGCTGCTGCTCCTACCTGCTACAAGTTGCCGCTGGTCGCGCTGATTTCTCGGGCTCAAGATGTCTCACTTTCGTCAGATGAAGAATCTCAGGAGGCAGCACCATCGGCCTCCAAACCCGCTGTCGGAGCTTCCATCTCGCAAAATACAGTCTTGTAATACCGCTTCAAGAAGGCATTGTCCAGGAAAGAATGGCGTTTGCGCGACTCATCCTGCCGCGACTCTCGCAAAGGAGCGAGAGTCCGAACTCTGATTACTTCGAGCCGACGGTCGGTCATTATATCCAGCTCTCACTCGGTCGTGAATGTCCGCTTCAAGCCTGGAAACCGGTCTTTTCCTGCCAGCGTCAGCGGCCATTAAACCCCACCATGGACCAGGGCATTCCCATGGGATTTCATTGCAAACAATGACGTCATGGCGCCGATAAGGATGCTGGGAGTTGTAGTTCCCATTGCTCCACTTCACCTAAGCTGAGTATTTGCATTGAATATTTGCTCTTATTATGGTGCAAGCATGCATCATTATGGCTGGCTGGGCGAGCTCCATTTTCGATTCAGTGTTGCTGTGTATTTAAGCATAATGCTGACATGCTGCTGCTTAGCTGGGATTGTAAGCTTGTACTACAATTGCTTGTTGCTTTACATGGGTCTGCAATAGTTCAATGCAGCTCATTTTAGTGAGAAGCAATTTTTTGTTTTGGGGGATTTTTTGCGCTCCTTAAAGAATCTCTCCCTTATATTCGACTGGACTCTTGATATTGTCTCAGCTCAAAGCCATGAGTGCATATAGCCTAATTGATACTATTGCTGTCGTCAATAAATTGCATATGACATAAGAGATGCTGCATAAGGTGGTTGACTGGGTTTCACTGCTTTGATTTAGGTAGTATGACCTCACACGGGATGCATGCTTGCATCCCTCCCAAGAAGCAGTAGGTGATAGCTGAGGTCTGCAGCAGGCTTGCTGCTCACATAGATATTTCACATAACTGTAGGATGGCCTCTTTCAGGATGCATGCTTGCATCCTTATTCTTCAGATAATGAATTTCTGAGGTCTGCAGCAGGCTTGCTGCTACACATAGATATTACACATAACAGTAGAATGACCTATCAGGATGCATGCTTGCATCCTTTCATGTAGGCTCGTCTGGTGCCACTGCTTGAGGTCTGCAACAAGCTTGTTGCTACACATTGATCTTTCATTATTGATCAGCTGGTAACTTACTAAGAATCGGCTGCACCAGTTATGTTTGCCATATGGTTCTGTTTGGGGGATTTGCATGGCGCCCCTGCTATACCTTCAGCATGCTTGCCGGGTAAGCAGGGAGCTGCTCGAGCAGGGCCATATCCGCCAAATATAACTGTATTACCATTAGTTGCAATTAATGGTTTCATCCGTGACTAAAGTGTTCCTGACTGAAATGAAGCATCGCGTTAGTTCAGGCAGGGCACGGACGTCACGCGTTGCTAGTCATCTACCAGCTGATCACCACACACACCAATCATACTCCATTCTCATAACAAGGCGGTCTATTTAAATGGCCTCCTCCTACACTGATTCCTGCTTCACAACTGCTGCACACTCTGCTGCTTGGTAAAGCTTTACCTCCACCTCCCCAGCCTCCACCTGTTATAGTCTATGCAATCGAGCCACGGTGGCTCTTAAATGTCAACACTACTGAGTATTGCTGCTCTGGCTCTGCTCTGTCCACTCCCATGGGGGGATTTGCATGGCGCCCCTGCTATACCTTCAGCATGCTTGCCGGGTAAGCAGGGAGCTGCTCGAGCAGGGCCATATCCGCCAAATATAACTGTATTACCATTAGTTGCAATTAATGGTTTCATCCGTGACTAAAGTGTTCCTGACTGAACCGTATTCATCAACCTTTGGAAGGACCATTTCTTAAACCAAAAGGCATAACGGTGTACTGTAGGAAATAATCAGGAGTAACAAAAGCTGAGACCTCAGATGCACAAGGTGTAAGAGGCACCTGCCAATAACCCTTCAGTAGGTCTAACTTTGTGATGTACTTTGCTGACCCTACACGATCTCTGCAATCATCATACGCGGCAGAGGAAATAAGTCCGGCTTGGTAACGGCATTCACTTTACGAAAATCATTACAAAACCGAGGAGTTTGGTCAGATTTTGGAACCAAAAGTGAGGGTGAGCTCCACGGGCTGGAACTTGGCACAGCAAAGCCATTTTCCAGGAGATACTCAACCTCCTTTTGCATTGCAGCTCTTTTTACCGGGTTGACGCGGTACGCGTGCTGCTTAATGGACTTATGGTCACCAACATCTACATCGTGCTGCAAGACTGTAGTTTGGGTGGGCTTGTCACCAAATAACGGTGCGTGACAACGAATGAGATGACAAACATCACTTTTGGCTGGCTCTGACAAATACGACAAATGTTCCTCCAGGTTTTCCAGAATTCTGGAATTCTCCAACCGCGTACACGGAACTGAAACAGGCTGCCCACGCAACCCGTCCTCCTCGGGACTATACGACGGTGACACTATAGTACTATACTATATAGAAAATTGCGACTGAGAATTTTCTTATCATACTGTTTTTTCAAACAAACTGAAATGAGGTGGCCAGGTTCATGACAATAAAAACACGCACAGTTTTCATCCCCGAGAAAGTCTTGGTGAACGCGTTCTTTTATTCTCACATACTGGGGATTCGTGATGCATGGGAGATGGAAAAACACAGTTAAAGCAAACTCACCAGCCAGGACAGCAGCTTCAGCGAGAGACACAACTTTTTGTTCGTTCAAATACACAACAATGCGCTCTGGCAAACACTTTTTAAACTCCTCCAAGAGCACAAGCTCTCGCAGCTGCACAAAATCCTTAGCTTTACTGGCGTGACACCATTTATCAAAAAGCACTCCCTTTTCACGCGCAAACTCAACATAAGTCTGGTTGACACTCCTTTCACACTTTCTGAATTTTTGTCTATATTCTTCAGGGACCAATTCATAGGCACGTAAGACAGTAGCCTTAACAATCTCATAATCCAAGCTCTGTTCAACTGTGAGGGTGGCACACACCTCCTGAGCTTTCCCTACCAATTTACACTGAAGCAGTAATGACCAAACATCCTTTGGCCAGCTCAAAGTGGCTGCAATGCGCTCAAATGCGTTGAAATACGAGTCCACCTCAGACTCCCTGAACGGTGGAACCAGTGCAATATGCCTGCTCACATCGAAGCCTCCACGGGGAGAGTGCGGGGTTTGCTGTATAACAGGGGAAATGGGGAGCAACACTAGGCTGGCGTTCTAGCTCTAAAGCCTTCACCCTAAGGTGCATAGCCTCCACCTCTAATTCCCGATTTCTCACCTCCATTTCCTTAATGCAGAAAGTCAGCCGGATCTCCTCAACCGACATCCCCGACGTAATAGGAGGATCTGTGGGAGCGGTGGGAGTAACGGCGGCACTAGATCTCGGAGCTCCACGTAACTTTTCCCTTCTCCCTCTGCCATGGATGAGCCCTCAAGCAAACCCCCCTCCTTCAGCGTCTCAACCACGAGCTCTCTCAGCTCCTCTTTCCTTGCATTTACTGGCACTTGCACAGTAAACAAATTCGCAATGAGCATCAAGTCCACTTTTCTACATTTATTTATTTGCCCCAAACTAGGATTTCTTGAAAAACTGTCCAAATCAAAATCCACAGTGCCACTCAAGAAAAAAATGTCAACCAAAATTATGAAACAGGTCAAAATACCTACCGAACCTACCCGACGAAACATGAGGAAAAGAACGGACGAGCCCCCAATTCCTCTTGGTGCTCCAGCATTTCCTTATCCGTATCATCATGTACTGGTCAGAACTAACAGCAAGGTGGCCCCAACCATCAGGGAGGTCTCGGGCACATCTGTCTTGTGCAGGCTGGTGCACAAATTGTGGACTTGGGCATTCCCGTGGTTCCGGTTATTGAGGGCGATCCATGTGCCAGGACCTGCAAACCTCGCCACAGACTGGTTGTCAAGAGGAGGCCCAAACCCAGGGGAATGGAGGCTTTTGCAATACATCTTTTTTGTTTCAATGAAGACAGAAGCAGGAGTGCTCTTTTGCGTGATTTATTCGCTCAACACTGAAATCTCATTCAAGACAAGAACACTTAATAGTAAATACAAAAACCCACCCCCAGATAATCAGTTCATTGATAAATGATGTGTGTGTGTGACATGACGTCACTGTTGAGGTGCGCTTGTTTTATGCACCTTAATAGTTGTAACAGAGGCTCCATCCCCAGGTGGTCCTGGAGATCTGACACCGCTACGGACAGGCAGAAGTCGACTTGTTTGCCTCCAGGGTGTTGGCACACTGCCATCTGTTCTTATCCCTGGGGAGAAGTGATCCTTCTCTCAGGAACGAGAGGAGGATCGTGGGGGGAAGAACGTGGAGACCCCACATGGTGTGGTTCTCTAGAATCCTCTCCTGGACGGGGTGCCTTGGGAAATTCCAGTCGGGAGGGATTTGCTGTCCCTGGCAGGAGGGACCTTGTTCCACCACTTACCCCAGGGACTCAGACTCTGGGCCTGGCCTCTGAGAGGACAGGGCTTCTAGCCTTGGGACTGCCAGAACCAGTTGTCAGGACCATGCAGAGGGCTCCAGCACCATCGGCTAGAGCTGTCTATTCCTATGTGATGGGATGTGTTTGCGTCATGGTGCAAGACAAGCCACATCGCCCCCCTAACGGCGTCAGCTCGTGAGATCCTGACATTTTTGCAGGAGCAGCTGCATGTGGGTAAATCCTCTACTACCCTCAGCGGCATGGTAGCAGCCATCAAAGCTGCAGGTGTTAGGGATCACATGGGTGCTGAGGGCTGCTGGGCCTGATTACGCATTTCTTTAAGGGTGCCCAAAGGCTGTAGGCCCGAGACAGGAAACCCGCAGCTCCCCTGTGGGACTTGAACAGGGTCCTAGGTGCATTGCAGCCCCCTCCTTTTGAGCTAATTGAGTTGGTGAACTTAAAGTGGGTATCCCTTTGTGCAGCTGCCTCTTGGGCAGCTCCATCAACCTTTTCAAGATTTAGGCAGTCCCTTTTCGGCTCAGAGGCAGTTATCCTGTTCACCCATTGCACTGGAGGCCCAGCCATGAGGGTCTGTAGCAGCCAATAATGTAGTAACTACCATTAATGTAATAACTGCCAATAACGTAATCATTTTTCTGTTCTGAATGGAATAAAAGTTGTTAATGTAATAACTGGCCAATAATGTAATACATTTTCTGAACCAATAACGTAAAACCTTTTTGCGCATAATGTAATAAGTTATTACATTAATGGCTGGTTATTACATTACACAGTATTACATACAAAATGTATTACAAAAGAGGTATAAATTTCATATTATACAACATAAGAGTAATTGTCTGTGTTTTCAAATGTGTGCTCGCACTTCATTTGGTATTCAAATGGTTAAAGAGTAGAAGGCAGGGCTGGAGATAAGTCTAACCATCAAGTACCACAAACAAATAAATAGTCATAATTCCTAGTGTGTGTGTGTGTGTGTGTGTGGTCAGGTTTTTGAGCAGCTATTTGAAAGAGGCAGTAAGGGTAAGGGTAAGTGTCATGGAAGTGTGACACTTTATAGCCAATAAATAAAACTTAAATAATGTGATGTAAGTTTTTTAACCAAGCTAATAATGTAATAACTTATTACATTATGCACAAAAAGTTATTACATTATTGGTTCAGAAAATGTATTACATTATTGGCCAGTTATTACATTATCGACTTTTAACGGTAGTTATTACATTATTGGCTGCTACAGGGTCCCAGTCGGGGTGATGTCTGTCTCCTTTGTCAGCCAGTTTAGCATCTTGCGGGCCAGCTAGAGTGGCCACTCCACCTCTCAGTATTGGTCTTAGGGTCTGACGGGGCCTTCAGCTGTTAGGTGTGTATATAGTGTACATTTGTAAAAAGTTTGTTTGTTGTGGGCCTATATGGCTTTCTTGTGAGTTTTCTTGTGAGTCCATACATATGTAATATGTATGGCGGAGCGATAGTCTCCATGCAGCTGTTTGCTGTTCACACCAGAGCACACATGGTGTTGCAGTGTGAACAGAGATACAGAGAGATGAGGCTAAGAGAGAAAAACAAACCAAACTAAGACTTCCACCACATCCAAACACTACATGGACCAGGAAAGGATCAGGTGGAGGAGACAGGACTAGAAACAGGAAGTAGTTTGATGGTGGAAAGTAAGGCTGTGGAGGTCAGGGGGGCAGATGGTTCAATTCCCAACTCACAAGTTTTCATTTATTGAACAAAGAGAAAAACCTGAAACTAACCTGAACCAAACTGTTTTAGCTGCTAAACTGGAAGGTTAGCCAACCTTTTCATGTGACCAACAGGTGGAAATGTCCAGAACAATTCCTGCTGTTGGCACATAATCCTTTACTGGTGGAGGAACCTGATCTGAGCAGTATTCCTGTCAGAAACATGGAGGCTGAGCTTCACAGTTCAGACTCATTTCATGAAGTTTTCTGGGTCTGTTTTGCCTGCAACCTGGGGAAACGCATTTTCCAAATTCTCAGGCTTGATGGACAAATGTCAAACTGTGACAATGAGGAAACTGTTGGGAATAAAGTTGCTGTTGTTGTCAGTTGCTGGTTGAGTGTCTAATGAGATCCATGGAGGATGGAAACTGTGGGATAAAACCAGTCGACTGTTGACAGACGGATCACTGTCTGCTCAGAGGAAACACTGAGCAGTTGTGTGGAAGTGTTTGAAACATTCACACTGGATGATTTGAAATGTCTGATCCACTTTTTCTAATCAATGTTCATCTTGCTGAATTCATTTTAGATGAAAATGTTCATGTCTCTGTTGTTGTCATTCCTTACAAAAGATAACAATCTACTTTTTCAGGCTCCATGGCTGAAATGTCGGCCTTTACCTTTCACAACTGATCCACAGTGTTTTTAATAGAGACAGTGTGTGTTTACTGATGTAATATTCCTGAATGTTACATGGTTGCACCTCTGCTTCTGTTGTTTGAGTCTAATATTTCTCGGACATGAAGACATCCAGGATGGCGGAGGGGTTTAACGAGACCTATCTGACTCTGGCAGGTCACGCCAGATTCAACAAACTCCGATATCTCTTCTTCTTCATGTTCCTGACAGTCTACATCTTCATCTCCTTCACAGACTCCCTCATCGTCTTCCTCATCTGCTCCCAGCGGAGCCTCCACAAGCCCATGTATGTCTTCATCGCCGCTCTGCTGCTGAACTCGCTTGCCGGCAGCACCGCCGTCTACCCCAAACTGCTCTCTGACTTCCTGTCCGAGCGTCCTGTTGTGTCCCGCTCCGCCTGCCTCTGCCAGGCGTTTGTCGTCTACTTCCTGGGTGGGTCCGGCTTCATGCTGCTGTCAGTCATGGCCTTTGACCGCTACGTTTCCATCTGTGAGCCGTTGCGGTACGCCACACTGGTGTCGCCCTCGGCCGTAGCGGCGCTGCTGCTGCTGGCCTGGCTGCTGCCGGCCAGCCTGCTGGGGGGGGGGGCACTGCTGGCCGGCCGTCTGCGGCTCTGCAGGTTTCGACTGGACAGACTCTACTGCAACATCTACTCCTTTGTGAATCTGAGCTGCGGGAGCACGCTGGTGAACAACATGTACAGCTTGTTTTGCAACGCAATGATTGTGTTTTTGCCGATAGCGTTTGTTGTGTTTTCATACAGCCGGATCCTAGTGGTCTGCCTGCAGCAGTCCGGCTCCTTCAGAGGGAAGGCGGTGCGGACCTGCCTGCCTCACCTCCTCGTCTTCATCAACTACTCCGTCTGCACCGTGTTCGAGCTCGTCCACAACCGACTGCAGGCCGATGCAGATGTCGCCGTTCCCGGCGTCATGTCCGTTTTGATGGTCATCATCACAACTCTGTTCAACCCGGTGGTTTACGGGCTGAAGACACAGGAGATTTCTAAACGGGTTAAAAAACTGCTGTGTTACCGCAGAACTGAAGGATGATTTTTTAAGCTTTCATATTGCTTTCATATTGCTGTTGTTCTTTAAACCTTTATTGATTCAGGAAAGGCTGAGTGAGCTCCACTCTGCTTCACAACCACAGTCTGCTGCTGTCTGTCACAACTGATAATACCTTCCCATTTATGAAATAAAGCATTAAGTAAATAGAGTCCTGTTTCCTGTCATGTAATAAAACATAGTAACAAAAACATGGATAATATATATATAAGTTGCTTTCTGAAGGGGTGAAAAACCTGTTGTGTTACTAGAGAACTGCGTAATGATTTTTAAACCTTCATATTGTTATCATCATTATTATTTGAATCTTTATTGATCCACTCAGCAGCTCAACACAGTCACACTGGGATCTGACCAGTACAGCCAGTGTGCTGCTGTTTGTCACAACTGCTTATGTATTAACATTCCCATTTATGAAATAAACCATTAGACTAATAACAACTTGCAGCTAATAGTGTCATCATCCTATCAACACAATAATCTAATGAAAACATAGATGATGTTCATAAAAATGTGAATAATAACTGTCAAAATTCAACACCTGTCATCCATTCATGTATTTGGCTGTTAACTAAGGGATGAATATAAACCATGTAAACAAAAACAATGATGTAAGAAAAGATTAACAAGAAAGAAGTTTTGACATTAAGTCAAGTCAAGTCAAATTTATTTATACAGCACATTTCATACACAGGGCAACACAATGTGCTTTACATAAAAAGACAATACAGTAGTCAAGTCAAGTCAGATTTATTTCTAAAGCACATTTAAAAAAAACTCACGTTGACCAAAGTGCTGTACAAACCAGAGCAGGCAGTAAAATCACACTAAAAGACTAAAAACAAAAACACCAACACACACAGCGCATGGGTACAGATCAGACAAATCAGGCACATATCAAACTACATCAGGAGGATCCAAACGCTAAAGAATAAAAGTGTGTTTTGAGCGGGGGCAGATCTGACAGACAGGGGGATGCTGTTCCACAGTCTAGGGGCTGCAACAGCGAAGGCGCGGTCACCCCTGAGATTGAAGTTTATCACACTTCCACTTCCGCTCTGCTTTTCTGCACTCCCTCTTTAGGGCTCTGGTGGTGTCATTAAGCCAAGGCAAACCTTTAGGTTTAGGATTTTTCAATTTAAGGGGGGCAACAGAATCCAGAATAGAAGAGCAGGTGGTGTTAAATAAGGAAATAAGTTCATCAGTGTTGAGATGGGGAGGAGAAGCCTCAATAGTACATGTATTGGGAGCAGCTATGAGGGCCTCTGAGAATTTATTGGCAGTCGAAGAGTTAATGTAACGAGAGCAACGTACAGGGAGCTGAGATTTAGTAGGTGAGAAAGGCAGGAATGAATCAAATACAACAACACTATGATCCGACAGACAAGCATCAATTATTTCCATATTGCAAATCGGAAAACCAAACGATAAGACTAGGTCGAGTGTATGGCCTAGCTTGTGAGTAGGGCCAGTAGTAAACTGAGCAAGATTAGAAGATTCAACCACATGCATAAATTCACTCACAAGAGGCTTAGAGGGACAACAAACATGAATATTAAAGTCACCAAGAATCAGGACTCTATCAAAGTTAGGCATGGTATTTGAAAGAAAGTCTCAAAATTGTGGAATAAATTCTTTATGCATTCTTGGTGGACGATACACAAGAGCAATTAAAAGGGGATTGACCAGGCCTACTTTAATTAATTGCACCTTGAAGCTGGAGAAATGATCAGAGTTTACCAGGCGGAAATTGAAATGCTTCTTAAACACAGCTAGACCCCCATGCATGCTAAAAAAGTTACAGTCAATAGGACAGAGTTCAACAAGTGGAGCAAGCTCACCAACGTTAAGACAAGTTTCCGTCACCAGCATGAAATCCAATCCATGGGCGGAGAAAAAGTCATTAAGAGTAAAAGTCTTATACTGTATATGTTTTGTATGTGTCATAATAATTGTTTTTATTTTATTTTTATTTTTGTATATTTATTTATTATTATTATGTATTTATTTATTTTATTTTAATTTATTTATTTATATATTTTTTACTGTGTGGTTGTCTGTGTATACACTCTGTACTGCTTTTTTTTTTTTTTTTTAAATCCTTTATATAATTTGTATACACTGTTTACTGTTTGTTGACTAAAATACCAATAAACAGATGTTGAAAAAAAAAAGAGTAAAAGTCTTATTGGATAGAGATCTTGCGTTGATCAAAGCCATTTTGACTGGAGCAGCAGCAGATTCATAATCCGACAACGGTACCCACGCCAGAGGGCGGAGGTTCTGGACGACTACCCCACCGCGCTTCACAGATCCTGATGTCCAGGTCTGTGTCCGGGGTAATCGGTCGAAGAAAGGCGTACCTCGTCTCCAGGGAACACCAAGGAATGGAGCAACATAGCCTTCCAGGTCCAACATCGCGGAGCTGGAAAAGGTAAGCCGGTGTCGAGGGAGAGCGAGCAAGAATCCTCAGCTTAAGTCCACAACAGAAGCTCGAATATTCAGTAGTGTTTGGCGATCATAGACGATAGTGGCTTGCACAACATGCATACACAAAGACATGAACAGAGCCAGGACAAACAGAGGCGGCAACAGGCGACGACAAGCAGCCGAAGACAGAGGCGCGGTCATCTTGCCTGAGAGGGGAGAAAGGTTTCCGCTCTGCATTCCAATTCCAGTATGCATATGCAATATGCATCAACAAGTGCAAAATAGTTAGTTCCCGTGAGAACGCGCGCCGCTGCATTTTGAATTAACTGTAGTCGCCGCACAGCTGATTTTGGGAGGCCGGTGAAAAGACCATTACAGTAATCTAGTCTACTTGTTATAAATGCATTAATTAATTTCTCAGAGTCTGATTTTGATAGAAAGCCCCTCAATCTTTTTAGATGGTAGAAGGCTGATCTTGTGATTGATATGGCTCTTAAAATTTAGATCGCCGTCTAGGACTACACCCAGATTTCTAGCTTCACTTTTGCTCTCCAGAGACAGGGAACTGAGATGAGCTGCAATTTTCTGTCTCTTAGCCTTTGCACCAAAGATGAGTATTTCTGTTTTATCTTTGTTCAGTTGTAAAAGGTTCTGTGACATCCATAGATTCATATCATCAATACACTGAGTTAGGGAATGTATGGGATCTAGGTCATCGTGGGATAGGGATGTACAGTTGTGAATCATCTGCATAATAATGGTAGTTTATTTTGTGTTTCTGTATAACGTGCGAGTGGGAGCATATACAGATTAAACAGTAGTGGTCCAAGAATCGAACCTTGGGGTACTCCACACATAATATTCATTCTTTCCAAGGCAAAGTCGCCAATGGACACAAAGAACTGCCTGTCCAGTAGGTAGGATCTGAACCAGTTTAGACCCGGGGCCGGATAGGCCGACCCATTTTTCTAACCTCTGTAGTAAAATGACATGGTCAACAGTGTCGAAAGCAGCACTGAGATCCAGGAGCACAAGAACAGATAGTTTATTGGAGTCTGTGTTTATATGCAGATCGTTCACAACTTTGATAAGTGCTGTTTCTGTGCTATGGTGGGATCGAAAACCAGATTGATAAGTGTCTAGAAGGCTGTTTGATGTTAGTAGTTATTAAGCTGAGAAAAACTGTTGTATTGTAGTATTTTGTTGAGGAAAGGTAAGTTGGAGATGGGCCTATAGTTAGCAATAACTGTTGCATCAAGGTTACTTTTCAGAAGTGGTTTAATGACAGCTGTTTTAAGCAAAGACAGCAGTTAATCATTTCCAATACCTCAAGTGCTAAGCAGTCAAAAACAGTTTTAAAAAATGTGGTAGGGAGAGGATCCAAGCAGCAGGTGGAGGACCTGAGCTGCCCAACAAAATTGTCTAGTTGTTGTAGGTCTAGAGGGTCAAAATGAGACATGGCACAAGTAATATTCCTGGAGAATTTTTTTTTTTAGTGGACAGCATCTCTGATGGGGTTGGATATGGTGGATTAATAAATCGATCAACAGTAGAGAAGAGCACATTACTATTGTTGATATTTTCATTAATTTTTTTTATTTTAGAGAAGCAGGATTCTCTGGCCTGTTTAATTTCTTTGTTATAGTAACTCAGTCTATCCTTGTAGATTTCATAGTGAACCTGAAGTTTTGTCTTTCTCCACTGTCGTTCTGCACTTTCTCTTAAACTGCCTGACAACCACTCCATTTCTCCAGGGGGATTTTTGTTTTTTTATGTTTTTAGTTTTAACAGATGCAATGCTGTCAATGATATTTCATACTTTTGAGTTGAAGTTGTTCACAGGATCCTCAGTTGGTGATGCCATGAACAACGGTAACTCATTTACAGTTTTCTTAAAGGTTTCAATTGCGTTATTATCAATGGTACGTTTTTTGATTGTTCGAGTACCCTTCTGTTGTACAGGAAAAGCAGACACATCAAATAATATGCAACAGTGATCTGAGATAGCAACATCCATGACACGGGTTACGGAAATATTAAGTCCTTTTGATGACCAAGTCCAGAGTATGCCCCTTATTGGTGGGGCCAGAAACATGCTGAGGTCAATTGCCTCCAGTAGGCTAATTCATTTCTGGCATCAGGGTCTGTTTGATTGTCAACGTGAATATTAAAGTCACCTGAGATAATTAAACAATAGTAGTCAGTGGAGACCTTGGACAGTAGCTCAGAGAGTTCATCAAGAAAGCCACATTTCGATTTTGGTGGCCGTTAGACAGTAATTATTAAAATCGCAGCACGACAGAGTATAGATACAGCAAGGTATTCAAAAGATGTGAATTCCCCGAGGGAGATTCCCTTGCAGCTATATATATCAGAGAAGACAGCAGCTATTCCACCGCCTCTCTTATCAGATCTAGTGGTATGGATGAACTTGAAGTTAGGAGGTGCAGTCTCAATGAGCGTGGCTGTGCCATTTCTATCCAGCCAGGTCTCGGTCAGTAGGGTGAAGTCTAGGTTATGTGTACTTATAAGATCATTAACTAAAAATGACTTACTCGTTAGCGACCTGACGTTTAATAAAGCCATTTTTATTGTTCGAGGTGCATGGCTTTGTGGGGGATTGATAATTGGAGTCCGAACCAGTAATAAATTGTTTAGATTCCTGTATGTTACAGAGAGATTACAGGGTCTGTGTCTATGACTTATAATTACAGGAATTTGTGTAGCAGAGTGACAGTCATTAGTATAATGAATCGGACTCACCAAACATCAGTTTCGTAGTGCGTTGGAGGAGTTTAATGCAAGTTCCATGTTCATGGCGAGAAGACGTGATCTGTGAGAATTTGGATGTACTCCATCATGTCTGAAGAGGTATGGGCGGTTGAAGAAGGTAATAAAGTTGTCAACAAACGGTACGCTAAGCGAGCAGCACTATCCCTTGAGCCATGTATGAAGTTGACGGACACGGCTGAATTTGACGTCTCCAAAGCTGGGACAGGGCAGCGGGCCGGAGATGATGAACCAGCGGTCTGATTGTAAAAGTATGTCAATAAGGTTCGTGAAGTCGTCTTTAAGTGTCTCCGACTGTTTATTCCGGAGGTCGTTAATTCCCACATGGATGACAACGGTTGAAGCAGATGGGTTTTGATCCAGCAGCTGTGGGATTTTGGAGTCTATATCCTGGACTCGGGCACCCGGGTAGCAGAAGGTTTTAGCCGCAGGCAGGGTGATGTGTCGAACCATGGATGAGCCGACAACGAGCACAGATGGAGGTCCAAGCTGAGCAGCCAGTGGTTGGTGGTGAGTCTCCTGAGAGTGAGGGCGACGTCTGGGCCCCTTCCATGTTTCACGCCCCTCGGGTTTGGGGGGAGACTGTCGTGTTGCCTGACTGGATGGCTCTGGTCTACCAGGTGGATGGGAGGAGCTGTTGACACCGGAAAACAACAACCGGAGGACCTTCCAGTCCTGCCCAACGGTGGACACTGCTGGCCACGATCCAGAGAGCACGGCAGAATGTTTATCGCCGCAGGGGCAGTGACAGCAGAGGTGTGCGACGCAGCTTTGACAGAGGATCTGCCACCGCTGGATCTAGCAGGAGCAGGAGCAGAAGCAGGAGCAGACGCTGCTGGACAGTGAGCAGGATCGGGAGACGCTCCAGTGGAGACACGGTCTGGAGCTGGGCAGGTTTCACCAGCATCACCTGGGTGGTCCGGAGCTTCGTCTGGCAGCGTTGTGTAGCGATTTGACAGGTGGAGTGGTGGGGGAGAAACGACCGCCCACCCCCCTTTCCTTCCTCCCCTGACCACCACCTCCGACCAGGTGGCCTGTGGATTGGGGGTCGAGCAAGAGGATGGCCGAGGGCATACTGGATCCCACAGAATGGTATCCGAGATGGCGGAGTTCATAGCCGAAATCCTCCTAGCCTGAGTGGCTGCCATGTCCATATAACTGGAAAGCATGGAGTCCTTCTTCCGTAGCTCCGCAGAGAGCCTACGGATATCTTCTTTGAGGTTAGTAACCTCTCTGTTATTGTAAGCAGCAGACAGTTTTCACAGGGCATGTTGATGGCGTAAAATAGCAGTGATGTTATCTGCAGTCCCCGTTGGCAAGCTAGCTCCTGTGCTAAAAACAAGCCGGTGCTAGCAGCAAGTCCATTTGCGCGGCAGGCTGTCCCAACTGGGAGACGTAAAACTTTTACCATGTTCAAACATATAGGTAAAAACAACCAGGATCCAAAAGAGTAGATAAGGATGTGGCTTAGAACTGGATAAAATTGTCAATTTGTGACAGAGCTTCAGACGGACGAACGAACAGAGCCGTGACAGAGCTTCTGGCTTCCTGTGACGTTTTTCAAAATCGTCCTATCATAGTCGCCCTAGTCCCTAATGACAGGTAACTGTTACTCCACTGAAGGAAAATTTACATTCTGTACATTAACAGGATTATGACGCTTTTGAAGTAAAGTGTTATTATATTAATGGGAAGTTACTTTATATTCTGTTTTATTTAAGGTTTAATTTAAAACTAAACAAAAAGTATATAAAGTATATAAGTATAAAAAAATATATATAAAGTATATAAAAAGTATATAAAAAAAAAATTTAAAACATCACAAAGAATTTACACTCCTTAAAAATGAAAATGCAAAATAAGAAAATAATGAAAGAACTAGAGTACACACTGACACACAGGACACATGACAACAGCTCACATTTAGTGCAAGGTGAAAGTTCTAGTTCTACAATGAATCAGTTTCCAGTGTCAACATGTCTCTGGTCCTCCAGTCTGTCATTGGGAGGCGCTGTGCAGCAGAGAGTCTGATGCAGGAAGACAAGAACAAGAAATCCAGTCTGAGCATGCGGACTTGATAAGCTGTGGCTACAGATTTGGTTTGGCACCAATTTCATGAAGTGGGTGAATTAATTTAATTGGACAAGACATTTTCATCTAAAGCTTGGCTAACTTAAGTTTAGGCAACTAAAACAACTTGGTTAAGGTTAGGGAAAGGCTTTGGTCATGGTTAAATAAGAAAACCTTTCGCTAAAAATGTTAAATTTGACTCACACTAGAAATTTCCTTCATACAAGCCGGGAATTGAACTCCCATCGGCATTAAAGTCAAACTCATCGGTCCATCCACCAACCGATCACAACACCCTGACTGTCCACTGAGCTACTTCAATTGCAACTGCAACTTCCTGTTTGTAATCGCGTCTCCTTCATGTAACCATTATTTGGTGTTGACAAGTCATGTTCATTTCATGTTTTTGTGTGAGATCAGGTTGGTAGAGAGTCATAGGATAGCTACATACAAACCTAACCCTGACACTAACATTAGAGTATTTCTCACCCTAACCCTCACATTAACCCTAGCACAGGCACTGAAGATCTATAGAGACTTTTCACACAAGCATGAGTATCACAAGCTATGCAGACTTTTTAGTGACAGATTATAGACACTTGAAATGAAGTTGAGTATCAGCACTGGACTATCCAAGTGTGAGCGACCACAGTCATCTGGTCCAAAATATCCTCAATGTACATGTTGTTAAAGGAATAGTTTGGTATTTTGAACCCTGGGCCCCAATAACATGTTTTCGTCATGATCCCTATTCGTAGAAACCATAACTTTGCTAGCCAAAGACACAACGCTGGTAGTGACAACAACAGTATGATAAAACCGAAGTCAGTATGTTATCTTGAAAAAATTGTAAACAACCAAGCTTTCTGTCAATAGTTGTGTTCTATTTGGATAGGAACAATTTTTCCCAAAGATGCACTACCTTCTAAACCGGTGTAAGCATCCATGAGAGCCAGAAGAATCCAAAAATAACTGCTGACAGAAAGCTCGGTTTTTTACTATTTTTTCAATATAACATACTGACACCGGTATGATTATACTGTGAGCGTTGTGTCTTCGGCTAACCCATGGGCCTATGGGTGGATGGCCAGCTATTATAAGCAAGGCAGCTAGAGAGCTTGATGTTAACATGCACTCTTGCAGTTTGAGGATGACACCCAACAGTGGTGCCTACCAGACTTTGAGGAAATAGTACAGAAACAGTTTGTTGCCCCTGCAGCTGCACACCGCTGGTCTGGGATGGGCAGGCGGCAGGTAGCCGCAGGCCCAAGAGGCCAATCACTGTGCATTTCAGGTGTCAGGCATGTTTGGCTGATGCCAGGGTGGCCGCCAGGCAAAAGTGGTTCAATCCCGGGACTCCCTGGAGCAGCCACACTGGGGCCCAGGGGACCTCAGGCCTCAACTTGAGACATTTCGTACGCATAAGTCTCAACAGGCAAAGAAAGATGGCAGAGCTCCAGGTTGTGGGGTCCAAAGCAGCCACCTCGCTCCTGATGGTGTCCTGAGCCCAGCCTGTCATTTCTCCCTCTCAGACCACCGCACAGCATGGTTAGCAATGGGGGCGAGCCCCTGGATCCTTTCCACCATGACCAAGGGCTACCGGTTACAGTTTTGTTGCAGCCCTCCCCTAACAATGGTGGCTACCTTCTCTATATTCTCTATCTATGTCAGACCCACAGCACAGGGAGGTGTTGCATGTGGAACTGACTTCCCTCTTGGAGAAAGCAGCAATCAAAGAGGTGGAGCAAGGCAGTTTCTGAGGTTTGCATTCGAGGGCAACACCTTGAGTCCTGTGTCCTCCCCTTTCGCATCTCCGTGGCACCCCACCCTTTCACCCTGTGTATGGATGCAGTCCTTGCAGCCCTGCGGCAGCAGGGGCTGAGGGTCCTAAATTATCTGGACGACTGGCTGATCTGCACCCACACAGAGCACATGTCCAGGAGAATTACCTAGAGCATATTCTGGGCTTGGGCCTTCACCTGAACTCGAAGAAGAGCAGATTGGAGCACTCCCAGACAATGCAGTTTCTTGGCATGGTAATGGACTCCAGGGCTGCAATACTGACTGACTCTGGAGAGGTAGGAGGCTCTCAGAGGCCTCTCCTATTTCCGGCCGGGGGCGAAAGCCAGCTGGATGCTGTGTCTTCACCTCATGGGTCTAATGGCAGCAATGGTTCAGGTAGTTCCGTTAAGTCTCTTGCACATGCGTCCTGTACAGAGGTGCTTCCTGGGCTTGGGCCTGGCCCAACAGACGTCCTTGTTGACCAAAGTGTCAGTAAGTCGGAGACTTTGTGTGGCCCTCTGCTGGTGGGAGAGCCTGGGCAATGTTGCGGGGGGCAGCACATTTGGTGTGGTGACCTTCCGTCAGCTAATCTCAGCAGAGATGTCCCTGAATGGCTGGGGCATGGTGCACGAGGGCTGGGGCGTGAGCGGGTGCTCGACTGGGTCCTGGGCATCCCAGCATATAAATGTGCTAGAGCTGAGAACTATCTTCTTAGCGCTCCAGCATTTCTTTCTGCGCTTGCGGGATCACCATGTACTGGTCAGAATGAACAGTAAGGTGGCCGCAACCACAGAGAAATCAGTCCTGTGCAGGCTGTCCGCGGTCCTGAAGGGGCACATCCTGTCACGGCGCGTCCTGTCACGGCGCGGTGCATTATTTTCTTAAAGTATTTTGTTACTTTTTGGTATTTGGTATTTTGGTACTGGAACAGGCAGGGAAGTAGAATACCTAACTATATGTTAGGTATTCTACTTCCCTGCCTGTTCCAGTATTTCCTGTGGTTCAAATAAACCTGTTGAACTGTTCCACTGCCTCTTGTCTGTTCTCTGCACTTGGGTCCAATACTGAAAATACTGTCTCCTTTGTCAGCTAGCTTAACATCTTGTGGGCTGGCTTGAGTGGCCACTCCAAAGGGTGGTGGATGCCTTGCTCAAGGGCACTTCAACATAAAGGCAGCAGTGGGGAATGAACAAGTTTGACTAAGACTTCCACCACATCCAAACACTACATGGACCAGGAAAAAGCATCAAGTGGAGGAGACAGGACTAGAAACAGGAAGTAGTTTGACGTAAGTAAGGGTGTGGAGGTCAGGGGGGCGGATGGCCCAACAACCCAGGTTCAATTCTCAACTCATGACAACAAGTTTTCATTTATTGAACCATGAGCAAGCTAACCTGAACCAAACTGTTTTAGATGCTAAACTGAAGCGTTAGCGAACCTCTTCAGGAAAGATGGGAACTGCGCATTTGGTGAGTAGGGGCATCACATCTCAAGCAACAAATAATGTGGACACAGAGTCTTCTGAGGAGTATCGTTACACAGTTTCCCCAACCAAAAGCAAAGCTCCCACATGCAAAGATAAAGGTCAGTGACTGCAATGTAACTGTGATGCTTGATACAGGGGCATCTGCGAATATCATTGATGAAGCAACTTATCAGAGTTTGAGATGTAAGCCCCTACTCACCAAATGCACCAAATCCCATCTTTCCTTATGGCTCCCGCATCCCACTGCCTGCCATTGGAAAATTCACCTCGCTAGTGGAATCCAAGTCATGGTTCACAACTGCAACGTTCAATGTGCTGCAGGGCAATAATGGCAATTTACTTGGCTATGACACTGCCACTCAACTGGGATTGGTCAAAGTTGCCAACGCACTTCACACATCTCCACAACAGCCAGTGCAGCCCACAACAACCTCAAACCAGACAGAAGTGAAAGCAGTAGATGATCTCCTCACTGATTATGCTGACCTCTTTCACGGGGTGGGCAAATTGAATGACTTTCAAGTCAAGTTGCACATAAGAAAAGATGTTATTCCAGTCGACTGAGTTTTGGAGTTTCCTCAGCCGCAGACATGATCCAAAATGCCATCCATCAAGCCCTGGATGGCATCCCAGGAGTTATCAACCTAAGTGATGACAGTTTGGTGTTTGGTGAAACACGGGCTGCCCATGATCAAGCCCTTACGGCAACGTTTCAGCACCTGAAGGAAAAGAACCTGACTCTCAACAAGGCCAAGTGCTCATACGCACGAACCACTCTGGACTTCTTCGGATATACATTCTCGGATGGAGGATTCTCTCCTGATCCCAAGAAGGTTCAGGCGCTTCATGACGCTGCTGCCCCAACCAATGCCAGTGAGGTCCGCAGTCTTCTTGGCATGGCAAATTAGAGTGCCCTTAATGAGATGAAACAAAGTCTGACAAGTGATGCTGTGATGAACTACTTTGACCCACACAAACTAACCAAACTGGTAGTTGATGCAAGCCCAGTAGGTCTTGGGGCCGTATTGGCACAAAGAAATGGCCCTAATGAAATGGCTAGAGTGATAAGCTATGCAAGTAGAGCACTGTCCCCCATTGAACGAAAATATTCACAAACAGAATGTGAAGCTCTTGCCATTGTGTGGGGCTGTGAACATTTTCACATATACCTGTACGGAGCACCCTTTATCCTTGTCAGTGATCACAAACCTTTGGAATGGATCTTCAACAACCCCAAATCCAAGCCACCTGCTCGTAGAGAATGCTGGAGTTTACGTCTGCAGCCTTCAACTACACAGTCCGTTACAAGTCTGGTAAGGATAACCCGGCAGACTATATGTCACGCCACCCTGCATAAGTATCGTGTATCTCTCAGGACGCTTCGAACGCTGAAAGACAAGCGGAAGCATACGTGAACTTTGTCACTGCAAATGCTGTCCCTAAGGCAATGACACTGGCTGAAATTCAGGATGTGACAAAGGCTGACCCCACTCTGCGCGAAGTCATTCGACTCATCAAAGAAGGCTGGTGGGGGTCACTGTGTGGGAAGCAGGATTTCGCTCACGGAGTTGATGTCACTGCTCTCATGTCATTCAAAAAGATCAAAGATGAACTGACAGTCACCGCTACTGATGACACTGTACTACGGGGCACAAGGATCGTTTATTCTTTACACATCAGGGCAATTTCACTGGCACACGAAGGGCACCAGGGGGTGGTCAAGACTAAGAAGTTGATCAGAGAGAAAGTCTGGTTCCCTGGCATTGACAGCCAGGTAGAAAGCATGATAGCTGGCTGCATCCCATGTCAGGCTGTTGTGCCCAGTCACACACATGAACCTCATGTCTGAGCTGCCATCATCACCGTGGGAAAACGGTGTGGATTTTTGTGGTCCGTTCCCCTCTGGTGATTACCTTTTGGTGGTCATTGATGAATACTCCAGGTATCCAGAGGTTGAGATTCTACAGTCCACATCAGCCAGAGCCACAATTCCTAAACTTGACAAAATATTCTCTACATTAGGAATTCCACTTGTGGTCAAAACAGATAATGGCCCGCCCTTCCAGAGCACGGAATTTGCAGACTTCGCTACATACTTGGGTTTCAGACATAGGAAGATAACTCCACTGTGGCCGCAGGTCAATGCAGAGGCCGAACGCTTCATGCGTACTCTTGAAAAGACTATACGTGCTGCCCATGTTGAAGGTCGTCCATGGAAACAGATTCTGTATGCGTTCCTCCGCAAGTACCGTGCCACGCCTCACTGCTCGACTGGGCTGGCTCCTGCTGATGTGCTATTTGGTAGGCCCCTCAGAATCAAGCTGCCTGACTCTCCTCTTCCCTTCCAGTCTCGGACTGATGCAAAGCCACGACAAGCGGATGCGGTGGCAAAGAACAGGATGAAACACAATGCTGACAGAACGCGCCATGTTGCTCCCTTGGCTCTAAAAGTGGACGACATTGTCCTGTGTCGTCAAAGGAAGGAAGGGAAGCTATGCTCTGCCTACAATCCTCTCCCATACAGGGTCATCGCTGTCAAAGGTTCCATGGTGACAGCCAAATGCAATGACCATGTCATCACCAGAAACTCATCCCACTTTAAGACTCTACCGGTGGTTGAAAATCACCACTCTCAGTCATGTAAGTGGAAAGTCATGGATGGCGTACAAGATGTCATGGACTGGATTTCATCCTGAACAAACCCCAGAGCCCTTGGCCCCTGACCCCCCTGGGTCACGGTCACCTGTTCGTAGATATCCAGTCAGGACAAACATACCTCACTGACTTTGAATAATGTGAACGGACTGAAAGGTGTAATGCTAAAAAAAAAAAAAAGATTTGAGTTGAACTGGCTAACAGTTACTGTTTAAAAAAAAGAAAAAGAAAAGAAAAGTAAGGAAAGGAGGGTTGTAATGTTCATGGCTTATGGCATGTGATGTGTTTATGTTGTAATTTGATAGTGTTTTATTTTGTCCACGGGGGGGCGCTCTTAGTTTTGTTGTTGGGGTATGGAGGCTCTCATTTGTTCGGTGGTAGTGTGTTTAAAAGAAATAGGTTGGACAGATTATGAGAGCCCGGTGTGATAGCTGCAACAGCAGGAAAAGCAACATGTATGGAAGCCACTAGAGTTGATTAAGTCCACTAAATTACTCAGTTATTACTCAGTTGTGTTGGTGTTTATTCAGAAACTTTATAGTGACCAACAAGTAGAAATATCCAGAACAATTCCTGCTGTTGGCACATAATCCTTTACTGGTGGAGGAACCTGATCTGAGCAGTATTCCTGTCAGAAACATGGAGGCTGAGCTTCACAGTTCAGACTCATTTCATGAAGTTTTGCCTGCAACCTGGGGAAACGCATTTTCCAAATTCTCAGGCTTGATGGACAAATGTCAAACTGTGACAATGAGGAAACTGTTGGGAATAAAGTTGCTGTTGTTGTCAGTTGCTGGTTGAGTGTCTAATGAGATCCATGGAGGATGGAAACTGTGGGATAAAACCAGTCGACTGTTGACAGACGGATCAGCGTCTGCTCAGAGGAAACACTGAGCAGTTGTGTGGAAGTGTTTGAAACATTCACACTGGATGATTAGAAATGTCTGATCCACTTTTCCTACTCAACCTTCATCTTGCTGAATTTATTTTAGATGAAAATGTTCATGTCTCTGTTGTTGTCATTCCTTACAAAAGATAACAATCTACTTTTTCAGGCTCCATGGCTGAAATGTCGGCCTTTACCTTTCACAACTGATCCACAGTGTTTTTAATAGAGACAGTGTGTGTTTACTGATATAATATTCCTGCATGTTTCATGTTTGCACCTCTGCTCCTGTTGTTTGAGTCTAATATTTCTCGGACATGAAGACATCCAGGATGACGGAGGGGTTTAACGAGACCTATCTGACTCTGGCAGGTCACACCAGACTCTACAAACGCAAATATGTCTTCTTCTTCATGTTCCTGACAGTCTACATCTTTGCCTCCTTCACAGATTCCCTCATCGTCTTCCTCATCTGCTCCCAGCGGAGCCTCCACAAGCCCATGTATGTCTTCATCGCCGCTCTGCTGCTGAACTCGCTCGCCTGCAGCACCGCCGTCTACCCCAAACTGCTCTCTGACTTCCTGTCCGAGCGTCCTGTCGTGTCCCGCTCCGCCTGCCTCTGTCAGGCGTTTGTCGTCTACTCCCTGGGCGGGTCCGGCTTCATGCTGCTGTCGGTCATGGCCTTCGACCGCTACGTTTCCATCTGTGAGCCGTTGCGGTACGCCACACTGGTGTCGCCCTCGGCCATAGCGGCGCTGCTGCTGCTGGCATGGCTGCTGCCGGCCGGCCTGCTGGCGGTGGCGGCACTGCTGGCCGGCCAGCTGCTGCTCTGCAGGTTTCAACTGGACAGACTCTACTGTGACATCTACTCCTTTCTGAAGCTGAGCTGCGGGAACGCGCTGGTTAACGACGTGTACGGCTTGCTGTGCACCGTGGTGATCGTCTTCCTGCCGATAGTGTTTGTTCTGTTTTCATACGGCCGGATCCTGCTGGTCTGCCTGCGGCAGTCTGGCTCCGTCAGAGGGAAGGCGGTGCGGACCTGCCTGCCTCACCTCCTAATCTTCATGAACTACTCCGTCTGCACCGTGTTCGAGCTCGTCCACAACCGACTGCAAGCCGATGTGGACACCATCGTTCCCGCCGTCATGTCCATTTTGATCGCCATCATCACAACTCTGTTCAACCCGATGATTTATGGGCTGAAGATGCAAGAGATTTCTAAACAGGTGAAAAAACTGCTGTGTTACCGCAGAACTGAGGGATGATTGTTTTTTTTTACTTTTCATATTATTGTTGTTGTTCTTTAAACCTTTATTGATCCAGGAAAGGCTGAGTGAGCTCCAGTCTGCTTCACACTCACACTGGGTGCAACCACAGTCTGCTGCTGTCACAACTGAGAATAACTTCCCATTTGTGAAATAAAGCATTTAAGTAAGAAATCATAATCTTGTGTCTTGTTAATGTAACACATATCTCAATCATGTAATAAAAACTGATAATGTAAAAAACTTCTTTACCAATTTTGAAACCTTCATATGATGATGATGATGATTATTATTATTATTATTATTATTATCATTATGCAAACATTTATTGATCCAGGGAATATTAAGAGAACTCCAACTCCTCAAGACAATGGAGAAACAGTTTGCAGCTGATAGTGTCATAATCCTGTCAACGCAATACATTTATCAATAATCTAATGAAAACAGATAATATACATAAGAAAATGTGAGTAATAACAGTCAAAATTCAACATCTGTCATCCATTCATAGATTTGGCTGTTAAATAAGGGATGGATGTAAATATCACACTATCAATTTAGTCATTACTTTTTTTAAACTGAAAATGTCAACTATTTGGTTAATATAACAAAACCCAATAAGAAGTTATGTTCAATTTAAAGTTTATTTTAAGACTAAACGGGAACAAGATTAAAAACATATGCATGTCTTTATGAATTATTTTAATAATCTGTAGAAAAAGAGCTAGTGGCAACAGAAATGCCACAGCAGGAGTTTGACTGGTTCACTTTTCATGTGACACTTTACATAAACCAGAGGTATATATATAAAAAAAAAAGAAAACAACACAAAGAATTAACACTCGTTAAAAATGAACTAGAGTACACACTGACACACAGGATGACAACAGCTCACATTTAGTGCAAGGTGACAAAACACCAGTTTGGCACCAGTTTCATTAAGTGGGTGAATTAAATGAATTGGACACAACATTTTCAGCTAAAGGTTGGCTAAGTTAAGTTTAGGCAACTAAAACAACTTGGTTAAGGTTTGGGTTAAGGTTGTGGTTAGGCAACTAAAACAACTTGATTAAGGGTCCGTGCATGAAATATAATTGATTTTTCTTGTGTATTGTGCCCCCTCCTGCCAATGTTAAAAGCCTATTAAAATGCTAAATGTCTTAAATAAGTGGAGGGAGTTACAGATACCTGCTAACTTAAAGAAATAACGTGTTGAATGTGAAAAGGTGAGTTTGTTCACACGTTTAAGGTGCAATTGTTCATTAAAAATTGTTTAGTTAAACCCAGAACCTGACTCTGATCTGTTTATTAACTACAGTGTATTGACAGTTTTTAATCACTATATAGCATGAAACTTGCTGTCAGTCCTAACCTCACTGACCTGCACTGAGACACTCAGCTGGTTGCATCTCTGCAGTGAAATGGGATCAGGGTTACTCCTTACTCAAGGTTCCAGACTCTCCAGGTCACACTGGACAGGCTGTGTAACTGACTCATTGTTCATATTCAAATTTCTTAGCATCTTATCACTTATTGTAATACATTTAAAATACTTTAAATCTTACTTCTGGTCATTTCTATTGAGTTGTATTTATATACAGCACGTGTCTGATAACACCTACACAATGTGATGACATATTATGTGAAACAAGGAATTCTGAAAGCAGGCCAACAACCTCACTATGACTGTACTGAAAACTGAAGACCTAGATATGGTTTTCATGTTGTGAATCTAGCCATGTTTTATGTGCTGTGTTCAGAGGACTCACCTCAAACTGAAACATTAGAATGTATAGTGAGCATTTTTCCGCTGAAAAGACGTTTAAAAAATGACTATGTTCACCGGTGAAAAGACGTTCAAATCAGGCTCAAAAGTTAAAGTTTTTTCACCGACTATTTGAAGACGTTGATTGAACGTTCACATTTAGAACATATTTCACCGGTGAAATATGGTCACCGGTTGCATAAAGCTAGTTTAAGACTAGTCTAAGCCTTAGACTGGTCTTAGATTCTCAGGTTGGAATAGTCTAATTAAGACGGTCTGTTACTTAAATATTACAACTGACCTATTTTGAGGTAGGAATGTTAGCCACCTTCCCCCCCGGCTAATCTTGAGTTAACCCTCCTGTTGTGTTCCAGTCGAATTGGACCGATTTACAGGTTTTCTCTCTGAAAAATGTAGTTCATTTAATCTGATTGTCATAAGGTTCCATGACTTTGTCCACACAGGGCATCTGAACACACAAAATACATTTTAATAATTTTTTTTTTTTTACATTTTGTTTTATTTAACTTTCATGCATTCAATTTATTTTTGCTATTTTTATTTCTTTGGGGAAGTGTTTTCATATCCTGTATTATTTTATGTTTTCAATTTGTTTTGTTCAAGCGCCCTGATGCGGGGAGTGGTGGTAACTAGAGATGCACCGATTGCAATTTTCTTGGCCGATTCCGATTTCCGATTTTTTAAAAGTCTGACCTGCCGATTCCGATTTTGGCCAATTCCGATTTTCTTTCTAAGAACTATAAACAGCATACACAAACATTTTTGTAACTTTTCTTTAATGGAAAATTAAAATTCAATTGTATGTTCATAATAAAACATTGACTATTAATAACTTACATTTTCTACAAAACTGCACCAGGTTACAGGATCTTCTCTCACTCTCACTCAAACAAATCTCAAAATAAAAAAGTGCTCCAGGTTACTGGACAGACCTTTTTTGAACAAATAAAATCCAAATGAAAATGAATTGCAGTACATCCCAATTGATACTTTCCCGAAAGAAAACAGGTGCAACAGATCTATATAACAACACACGGACTATTACTATTATGTATTATACAACAGGTAGTTCCGACTAAGCGATCTGATTGGTCAACTAGACATTTAGAACGTGATCAAATCAGCATGACAGCACACCTAGCCTCATCACTAAATATTACTCCGCCATATTATCATACAATATATTTAAATAGAACGCTAACTCTGTTCAGCCTTGACGTTTCCAGACGCTCTGCATCCTCCATCAGCTGTCCGGTGAGTCGGTGACCCGGCGCTACTAGCTTAAAAATACATGTGAAGTTCGCGGACATATTAGCTAAATCTGTCCATGGAAAAACATATTTTTTTCAGCAGATATCTTAGTTACAACAAGATTGGGCTAGCAAGGCAGTTTTGTGTTTATATGTGTGGTATTTATTCAGTTTGGGAAATCCCGCGATCTCTAGAAAGCATTAGCTCCAGTTGGCTGCTGACTCAACAGGGACTAGAACTCGTCTGTTGCAGGTCGGTACTAAGGCTCCGCCTACTTGCTGGAGCAGTAAACTAGGTTCCATTACATAGGACCCTACTGACGTGACTGATTGTTTTCCAGTTATTAGTCAGACCCCATGTATTTCCAGGGAAACGGAGATAACACTAGCAAAACGTTTTTTATTTTGAGACCGAATTGCCCCACACTATGAATACATTTTGTTTGTATCTTTTATGTTGTTGGTAACTGTTGTATAATCTCAATATTACACTCGAGGGTGTGCATTACCGTCATTATTGTCACCAGTGATGCGGTCAGCATCAAGGTAACGCACACCCTTTCGTGTAATATTGCTTAATTACAGCGTCTTAAATTTGACCGGCACAGAATCGGATATATGAGACTGATCGATCGGCGCATCTCTAGTAGTAACCATAGTAACCGGAATCGCTCAGTTCGCCCCTTTTGCCTGCTGACGATTCCAGACTGGTATGTAATGAAAACAGCTCTACAGTGTTTCTACTTATTAAATTAGGAAACCTTACTCCAGTCTATATCAAAGTGCATATAAAGTGACATAAATAGTGTGGCCATGTTTTGTGACTGTGTTTGAGTTGCTAAGTTGAATTTTCATGGTGCTAGGTCGAGTGAAATCCAGCTAGCTAAAAGTCTGTTAGTCTTTGTTGGCTAGCTGCTGTACCTCACGCACGGAGCGTGCAACTTATATAAAATGGCGATTGCTTTGGTGTGCTGATTTTATTCTGATTCTAATGTGTAGGGCAGGAGCTGAATGTGTCTCAACTACCACTCTGAACCACATTGATTTCTGTGTTATCTGACAGGTATGTTTATAACTTATATGAAGCGTAGTGTTTCTGCTCATTATTTTTATAAGCAATGTGTAAACCTTTGGATAGAAAGTTATTTGCTATATAAATATATAAAAATGGGTCCATGGTTGTTTATGTAGTAAACTCAGATGTTACAGAATGTACAGTGTACATTTATGAATAAGCTTTTCGTTTGATTCGTTTGAGTGTTTTTTTATTATCTTTTTATGTAACAAAACTATACGATCACATTGTGTAAACACTGTAGCCCTTTTGCCTGCTGATGCTTCCAGACTGGGCAGGAGCTGAATGTGTCTCTCAACCACCACTCTGAACCACATTGATTTCTGTGTTATCTGACAGAAATAAACAACATGAACCTGAGAGAAGTTGCAGCATGGTCTCTTCAGTCTGCTGTGTCAAGCCGAAATTGAGGGGTTACAGCAGCACAATGACCAAACAATATACTGTAAGTGAGGCTCTTGATCTTATCTTTGATCATGACATGAGGAGAGAGGCCAGGAAACTGACAGTGAAGATGCATTAGAGGAGGAAGTGTCAGAAGTTGAAGACAACACAGAATATGATCCAGACCAAGAGACAACCGGTGTGGAAGAGGGCCCTGCTGAGGCTGCTGTTACATTCCGGTCAAAGAATGGGAATTTGTCCTGGTCTTCATCCCCACCTGAGAGGAGAGGTCGGCTGTCGGCTGAAAATGTTGTCAGGATGACCCCAGGACCAAAGAGATATGCCATGTCCCGGGTTGATGACATAAAATCCTGCTTCGAACTGTTCCTGACAGAGCCAATGGAAACTATAGTGATAAACATGACCAACTTGGAGGGGAGACGTGTTTACAAAGACAACTGGAAGGAGGTAGACCGCACAGACGTCCAAGCATACATGGGTCTCTTGATTTTGTCTGGTGTGTACAGATCCAGAAACAAATCTACCACCGGTTCATGGGATGCAGAGTCTGGTCGGGCAATTTCTCGTGCCACTATGTCCCTCCAGACATTTCACGTGTTGTCACGCCTTCAAAAAGACAAGCTGGCAGCGATCAGAGAGGTTTGGCACAAGTGGGTGGAGCACCTGCCACTCATGGATGAGCGTCTGGTCGCTTTTAGGGGGCGCTGCCCATTCAAACAGTACATGCCAAGCAAACCGTCTAAATATGGAATAAAGATATACGGGACGGTGTTCCCGAAAAGGAACCAGGGGAAGCGGGTGGTCCTGGAAATGACTGCAGGTCTCCAGGGGCACAACATAACATGTGACAATTTCTTCACCTCATATGCTCTTGGTCAGGAGCTGCCCCAAAAAAAAATGACCATGGTGGGGACGGTCAGAAGGAACAAGCCTGAGTTGCCTCCTGCCTTACTCACTACCAAGGACATGGATCGTTTTACCTCTAAATTACACACACTCTTGTGTCCTACTGCCTGAAGAAAAAGACGAATGTGCTCCTGATGACAACTCTGCACAGGGATGCCACTGTGAGTACCAGGGAAGACAAGAAGTCCAACGCTGTCCTGGATTACAACAGGAACAAGTTGACAACCTTGATAAGGTATGTTACTTTTTATCTTTCAAGTCTCATGTACTGTTTTTTTCTATTACCAGATTGTTTTATCTGCACCATAAAAATAAGACATGTTGTTGTTTGGTGAAATGCTCATTGAATTTGTGAAAAATATGGAGTCAATTCTATTCATTTGAATATGTAAATATGTTTTAGATGTGATAAATTAAAATAATGCTTTGATGCAATTTTTCACATGTTACTATGCAAGACATGAAGTATCACTTGTATGTACTCATTATTTTATTTACTGATTGTTGCACATTTGCATGTTACTGGCACATACTCTTGTAAGAGGATGACGGCACGTTGGCCCATGGTGACGTTCTTCAACATGCTAGATGTGTCGGCCTACAACGCGTTTGTGGTGTGGATGGAGGTGAATCCAGGCTGGAAGCAGGGAAATTCTTCAAGAGGAGACTATTCCTAGAAGAGTTGGGGAAAGCCATGGTGGCACCCCTCATTCAAAGGCGCCAACACCTTCCTCGAACACCATCCTCTGCTGGATTGGTAGTAGTAGGAACAGGTAAATATAAATGTCTATAGCAAGTTTGACTTAAAGTCACATTTAAGTCTAAGACCAGGTCTATGTTTATGCAACTGGCCCCAGGAGGCTACCGGAGCGCGCAACATTTTGCATTAAATATTTTAGTATATAACCCTTAGTATATACACCACTTAACTACAGTATGTCAGTGTCAGTTGTAGTCGAAGCTGTACCACCTAAGTACTTGCTCATGTGCGTTACAGCAGTAAGCGCAATTTCTTATTTTACATGAACATATAGAAGTGCTCCCATTGTGATGTCCTGGAAGCTTCTTGTTGGCAGCACAGAGACTATATAGTTCCATATTTATGACATTTTTATGAAACATTAAATGCGTTGAAATTACGTCTTCGTGTAGACCACATTTCGCCTACCAGTGCAATATGACTTTGGAGAAAGTCATCTCTCTTTCAAGCTACAACTGAACAAATTATCAAATGATTAAACAAATTTGTGTTTTGTGACACGTTGATGTTGTAACCACATTTTAGCTGGTTGACAAGAGGGCGAAAAGAGGTCTGAGACGTTCAGACGTTCAGAATGTTGATTTCTAGTTTTCAACTAGAAATCAACATTGAAATCCCGGTTGATAATCTGCAGTTCCTTCACAAGACAGTTTCAAAATGCCTTAATGTGTTACTGAGTTAATTGCGTGAAAATTCCAAATTACAATAAATTATTTGTGTAATTTATTGCATTTAATTACCACCCATGATTCATAACAATACACATCCTTTATTTGATTTTAAGGGGGAAAAACGTCATTCAACACATTATTTCTTTAAGTTAGCAGGTATTTATAACTCCCTCCACTTATTTAAGACATTTAGCATTTTAATAGGCTTTTAACATTGGCAGGAGGGGGCACAATACACAAGTAAAATTTACTTTATTTCATGAATTGTTGCATTTTTTACTGACAGAATTAGACCATGTTGTGTACACCATCACTGATGAATACAAATCCAACAAAACAATACCATGTAGCGTGCTGAGTCGAAAATATTGAACTTATAATTTGGTAAAGGCATATAAATATTAATATTTTGATCAAGAGATCAAATTACACTCGTAGGGGCACCACCTTCGTAAATGAAGGACCTTTACTCATACTAATCAGTCATCAATCTAAAGATCATGAGATCTTTCCAGTTCAGGGATTACTTTTCTCTGCAGGTAAGGAAACACATGACAACTTCTCTGCAATAGATGGGAATATTTATTTTACGATCCAAGTATAACCATATTCAATGAAATAAGCAATATAAGTCAAAAAGTCACTGATATTGATCACCAGAATGAAATACGGAAACTATAGACTAAAATAGACATGGAAACAGAATAGGATGAAAGGAAAACGATAATGAAATGTGGGAATAAGAATTGGCAGCAGTAAATGGAGATATGTATGGATCAATTAAGCAGAGGAACGAGGCGGAAAGCTACGGGACAACTAAACTATAAAGCCTAACTTTCTTGATCTATTTAATTTGAATCTAAGCTTTTGCATCAACTCTCAGCAGTAAAGACGTGGATAGTCAGAGCCTACTTTGTTCAGTTGGGAGGTCTTGCCGGTCGGGGTTGTCTGGGAGACGGACTCGGCGTGGCCGGTTACCAGGCAACGGCAGATGCTGGATGGAACAGCTGGTCTCTGGTACTATCGTCACGTCGGGGCAAGCAGCGCTACCGGCTTTCTCAAAGCTGTAGTCGTCAGGCCCGCGGATGTAGAACACTGTGGAGATGTTGCACAGTGTTGGCTGCTGGATGGAGTTGAAGTTTCTAGCTCTTCTAACTGTTGTAATGTCTAAATAATCTCGTTCCTAAATAGCTTAGAAAGCAATCTTCGCTTGGCTGGGCGTCGATAACTTCTTGACTATTAGACGCAAGGTTCAAACTTCTTGCAAGCGATTCTTAAGTTCATCTGGAGAAGACGTCTCTAACTCCAGGCTCAAACTCTAAGTTTCACTAAAGGCGAATTGCAGCTAAAATTGTTGATCTTGGTTTCAGCTGGTTTCTTGGCGAGAACGGGGTGTTGAACGAACGTTGAACTGTGAACAAGGGCCAGATAAGAGAGTTTTATAGATCTTTAAATTTTCAGGCGTGGTTTGCCATGCAAATCACGCTTCGCACTCTTTTTTCTTTTACGCCTTGTTTACTAATTAATTTCTTTGTTTGAGAAGGTTCCACCCCGAATAGGGAGAGGGGGGGAAATGGATGTAAGAGGAATTTTTCCTCTAGTCTATTTTATTTTGAGATCCCCTCCAAAGTGATCTTAATTAAGATTTCTTCCTAAAGTAATACGCAGGTATTTTACATCTCCACCAATTACTGTTGTCAATTGATCAAAATAATAAAAACCTGGGAACTTACATTCAAATTTATATGGCTAGCATATCAATATAAGGACCTCAAATAAACCTTCATGGTCTAATCTATGACTATACTGTCTTCACCAAGTTAACTCATACATGTAACTTGTGTTTCTAACTGTGAGACTAATGTGAAAAACAATTTAACCATTTAATACAATTAAGCTTGGTCGACATTATATTGACCTGTCCTAGTTATAAATGACCACACGGTGGCAGTGTGGTACCATGCAAAAAGGAAGGGAGAGTGATATAATTGTAATTATTTCCTCAACTAAAATAGCTAACATTGTGGGTGCATACAAATCACCACAAATTAAACAGCTTCACCATATATAGTTGGCACATTTAGCCTATACTTCAAGATACATAATACATTTATTAAAAACATTTTAAGAAGCATAGGGTTGAGAGTAAGTTCAGAGGAGAGAGCAGAGAGAGGGGAAAAGATTTATGACAGTCCTGTTCCAGAGAGGGGTAGTGATGAGACTCTGGTAAGTGTCAACAGCAGTCTGTTGTTCCTTCGTATTGACACATTGGTATATATACCCGTTCTCACCCAATGGTGACTGTCCCTTTTGATTAATCAGACCGTCTGGTACTCCAATGAAGAAGGGAGGATGATTCCCTATATTCATAGGTGTGGAAGGTATGAATGTGTGGATGTATTGTTTATTGGGGCTCCTGAGTCCTTGGGTCCTTCTTCTCCCAATGGCTGGAAGATAAAGGTCGTTAACTCTGGAATGTGTGAGAAAGTTGCAAACCTCTTCGCAGTATCCTGCCGTTAATTCCCCAAAAGCTTTTAGGGTTACATCTCCTGCTGGCAGATACCACTTTTGAAGTTGTGGTTTGTATCAACCAGACACCTTTATGGCCATTTGTTGTGATAGGCCATGTTGTGTTGATTCAAGAAAGCAACAGAGAGGTTGGGGCTTTCTCCAAAGGTCTCACTGGTATCGCTACAACCACAATGATTTATGATGAAGAATTCATTTTATGGGACCAGTATGAGCTACTGTACATGTACACTGTACAAACATTAACTATCTCGTCTAATCATCTAGTAAATGAAAAGACAGTGCTTAAATCCAAAACGAAATCAATGTACTCTGTTTGTGTTTATGTTTCATCCCGTTTCATCCCCAAAGTGTGTAAAATAAAAATGAGCGAAGCGTTAACAGTTATAATTTATGTTAATTATTTCAGCTAGTTGTTTATTTATTTATTTTAGCTCTCCTTAAATTGACCGCTGCAGCCAACACGCTTCAAAACGCGCAACTTTTATTTTGAAGGCGAGCTGTCTCTGTTTCTGGCTCTCGACTTCCTTGTTCAATTTTCATTGTACAAGTTGGATATTTGGTGTTGACAAGTCATGTTTATTTCATGTTTTTGTGTGAGATCAGGTTGGGAGAGAGTCATAGGATAGCTACGACTCCATCAAACTGATCGCCAACAGCCTAGGCAACCTGTCCGCTCTTATTAAACCCTATGTCAAAAACCATGGCATGATATTTAAGTTTGACATGCAGGTCAATGCAGTAGTAAAAGCCAGTTTCTTCCAGCTTCGCACTACTGCCAAAATCAAGTCTTTTCTCTCATTCAAAGATCTTGAGAAGGTCATCCATGCCTTCGTAAATTCCCTGTATACTGGGATTAGTCAGTCGTCCCTGTCCCGCCTGCAACTGGTCCAGAACGCCGCTGCCAGGCTCCTGACGGGTACCCGGAAGAGAGACCATATTAGTCCTATTCTGGCCTCTCTCCACTGGCTCCCAGTGCGGTTCAGAATTGACTTCAAGGTTCTCCTGTTTGTCTTTAAAGCCCTGAATGGGCAGGCTCCCTCTTATATCGCAGACCTCTTAACCTCTTATTCCATCTCCAGGTCCCTCAGGTCATCTGACTTAGGGCTCCTGCCTGTCCCGCGATCTAAACTTAAGCTCAGGGGTGACCGCGCCTTTGCTGTTGCAGCCCCTAGACTGTGGAACAGCATCCCCCTGTCTGTCAGATCTGCCCCCTCCATTGATTCCTTCAAGTCCAGGCTCAAAACACACTTTTATTCTTTAGCGTTTGGATCCTCCTGATGTAGTTTGATATGTGCCTGACTTGTCGATCTGTACCCATGTGCTGTGTGTGTTGATGCTTATGTTGGTGTTTATGTTTTTAGTCTTTTTATTGTGATTTTACTTCCTGCTCTGGTTTGTACAGCACTTTGGTCGACGTGAGTTGTTTTTAAATGTGCTTTAGAAATACATCTGACTTGACTTGACTTGACTATAAACAAACCTAACCCTGACACTAACATGAGAGTATTTCTCACCCTAACCCTCACATTAACCCTAGCACAGGCACTGAATATCTATAGAGACTTTTAACACAATCATGAGTATCACAAGCTATGTAGACTTTTTAGTGACAGATTATAGACACTTGATAGGAAGGTGAGTATCAGCACTGGACTATCCAAGTGTGAGCGACCACAGTCATCTGGCCCAACGTTATCCTCACTACAAATGTTGTTAAAGGAATAGTTAGGTATTTTGAACGATGGGGACCAATAACATGTTTTCCGTCATGATCCCTATTCGTAGAAACCATAACTTCACTAGCCGAAGACACAACGCTGGTAGTGACAACGACAGTATGATCACACCATAAAATACAGAGTCAGTATGTTATCTTGAAAGAATTGTAAACAACCAAGCTTTCTGTCAATAGTTGTGTTCTATTTGGATAGGAACTATTATAAGCAAGGCAGCTAGAGAGCTTGATGTTAACATGCACTCTCGTGGTTTGAGGATGACACCCAACAGTGGTGCCTCTTCTACCAGACTTTGAGGAAGTAGTGCAGAAATAGTTTGTTACCCCTGCAGCTGCACACCGCTGGTCTGGGATGGGCAGGCGGCTGGTAGCCGCAGGCCCAGGAGGCCCATCGCCGTGCATTTCAGGTGTCAGGCATGTTCGGCTGGAACCAGGGTGGCAAAAGTGGTTCAATCCCGGGACTCCCTAGAGCAGCCACACTGGTGCCCAGGGGACCTCAGGCCTCAACTTGAGACATTTTGTAAGTGTAAGTCTCAGCAGGCAAAGAAAGATGGCAGAGCTCGAGGTCATGGGATCCAAAGCAACCATCTCGCTCCTGATGGTGTCCTGAGCCCAGCCTGGCATTTCTCCCTCTCAGACACAGCATGGTTAGCAATGGGGGCGTGCCCCTGGATCCTTTCCACCATGACACAGGGCTACGGGTTGCAGTTATTGTGGTTAGGTTATTGTGTGCACCCCACCCTTTCACCCTGTGCATGGATGCAGTCCTTGCAGCCCTGCAGCAGCAGGGGCTGAGGGTCCTAAAATATCTGGACAACTGGCTGATCTGCACCCACACAGAGCAACAGTGGCGCCGTCACGTGTCCAGGAGCATGACCTAGAGCATATTCAGGGCTTGGGCCTTCACCTGAACTTGAAGAGGAGCAGATTGGAGCCCTCCCAGACAATGCAGTTCCTTGGCATGGTAATGGACTCCAGGGCTGTAGACAGTCCGTATCCTTGTCAGTGATCACAAACCTTTGGAATGGATCTTCAACAACCCCAAATCCAAGCCACCTGCTCGTATAGAACGCTGGAGTTTACGTCTGCACCCTTACAACTACACAGTCTGTTACAAGTCTGCATACGTGAACGTTGTCACTGCAAATGCTGTCACTAAGGCAATGACACTGGCTGAAATTCAGGATGCGACAAAGGCTGACCCCACTCTGTGCGAAGTCATTTGACTCATCAGAGAAGGCTCGTGGGGGTCACTGTGTGGGAAGCAGGATTTTGCTCACGGAGTTGATGTTACTGCTCTCATGTCATTAAAAAAGATCAAAGATGAACTGACAGTGAACGCTACTGATGACACTGTACTACGGGGCACAAGGATCGTTTATTCTTTACACATCAGGGCAATTTCACTGGCACACGAAGGGCACCAGGGGGTGGTCAAGACTAAGAAGTTGATCAGAGAGAAAGTCTGGTTCCCTGGCATTGACAGCCAGGTAGAAAGCATGATAGCTGGCTGCATCCCATGTCAGGCTGTTGTGCCCAATCACACACATGAACCTCTCCGCATGTCTGAGCTGCCATCATCACCGTGGGAAAACGTTGGTGTGGATTTTTGTGGTCCGTTCCCCTCTGGTGATTACCTTTTGGTGGTCATTGATGAATACTCCAGGTTGAGATTCTACAGTCCACATCAGCCAGAGCGACAATTCCTAAACTTGACAAAACATTAGGAATTCCACTTGTGGTTAAAACAGACAATGGCCCGCTCTTCCAGAGCACGGAATTTGCAGACTTCGCTACATACTTGGGTTTCAGACATAGGAAGATAACTCCACTGTGGCCGCAGGCCAATGCAGAGGCCGAACGCTTCATGCGTACTCTTGAAAAGACTATACGTGCTGCCCATGTTGAAGGTCATCCATGGAAACAGACTGTATGCGTTCCTCCGCAAGTACCGTGCCACGCCTCACTGCTCGACTGGGCTGGCTCCTGCTGATGTGCTATTTGGTAGGCCCCTCAGAATCAAGCTGCCTGACTCTCCTCTTCCCTTCCAGTCTCGGACTGATGCAAAGCCACGACAAGCGGATGCGGTGGCAAAGAAGAGGATGAAACACAATGCTGACAGAACGCGCCATGTTGCTCCCTTGGCTCTAAAAGTGGGCGACATTGTCCTGTGTCATCAAAGGAAGGAAGGGAAGCTATGCCCTGCCTACAATCCCCTCCCATACAGGGTCATCGCTGTCAAAGGTTCCATGGTGACAGCCAAATGCAACGACTATGTCATCACCAGAAACTCATCCCACTTTAAGACTCTACTGGTGGTTGAAAATCACCACTCTCAGTCATGTAAATGGAAAGTCATGGATGGCGGTCAACATTTCATGGACTAGACTGGAATTCATCCTGAACAAACCCCAGAGCCCTTGGCCCCTGACCCCTCTGGGTCACGGTCACCTGTTCGTAGATATCCAGTCAGGACAAACAGAGGGCCCCCGTCATACCTCACTGACTTTGAATAATGTGAACGGACTGAAAGGTGTAATGCTAAAAAAAAAAAAAAAAAAGATTTGAGTTGAACTGGCTAACAGTTAATGTTTAAAAAATAAATAAATAAATAAAATAAAAGTAAGGAAAGGAGGGTTGTAATGTTTATGGCTTATGGCATGTGATGTGTTTATGTTATAATTTGATAGTGTTTTATTTTGTCCGCGGGGGGACGCTCTTAGTTTTGTTGTTGGGGTATGGAGGCTCTCATTGGTTCGGTGGTAGTGTGTTTAAAAGAAATAGGTTGGACAGATTATGAGAGCCCGGTGTGATAGCTGCAACAGTGGGAAAAGCAACATGTTTGGAAGCCACTAGAGTTGATTAAGTTCACTAAAGAAGTTAACTTTATTATTCAGTTGTGTCAGTGTTTTATTCAGAAACTTTACAGTGACCAACAGGTGGAAATGTCCAGAACAATTCCTGCTGTTGGCTCATAATCCTTTACTGGTGGAGGAACCTGATCTGAGCAGTATTCCTGTCAGAAACATGGAGGCTGAGCTTCACAGTTCAGACTCATTTCATGAAGTTTTCCGGGTGAAGTTTTTTTGCCTGCAACCAAATTCTCAGCCCTGATGGACAAATGTCAAACAGTGACAATGAGGAAACTGTTGGGAATAAAGTTGCTGTTGTTTTCAGTTGCTGGTTGAGTGTCTAATGAGATCCATGGAGGATGGAAACTGTGGGATAAAACCAGTTGACTGTTGACAGACGGATCAGCGTCTGCTCAGAGGAAACACTGAGCAGTTGTGTGGAAGTGTTTGAAACATTCACACTGGATGGTTTGAAATGTCTGATCCACTTTTTCTAATCAATGTTCATCTTGTTGAATTCATTTTAGATGAAAATGTTCATGTCTCTGTTGTTGTCATTCCTTACAAAAGATAACAATCTACTTTTTCAGGCTCCATGACTGAAATGTCAGCCTTTTCCTTTCACAACTGATCCACAGTGTTTTTAATAGAGACAGTGTGTGTTTACTGATGTAATATTCCTGCATGTTTCATGGTTGCACCTCTGCTCCTGTTGTTTGAGTCTAATATTTCTCGGACATGAAGACATCCAGGATGGCGGAGGAGTTTAACGAGACCTATCTGACTCTGCCCGGTCACGCCGGATTCGACAAACTCCGATATCTCTTCTTCTTCATGTTCCTGACAGTCTACATCTTCATCTCCTTCACAGACTCCCTCATCGTCTTCCTCATCTGCTCCCAGCGGAGCCTCCACAAGCCCATGTATGTCTTCATCGCCGCTCTGCTGCTGAACTCGCTCACCTGCAGCACCGCCGTCTACCCCAAACTACTCTCTGACTTCCTGTCCGAGCGTCCTGTCGTGTCACGCTCCGCCTGCCTCTGTCAGGCGTTTGTCGTCTACTCCCTGGGTGGGTCCGGCTTCATGCTGCTGTCAGTCATGGCCTTCGACCGCTACGTTTCCATCTGTGAGCCGTTGCGGTACGCCACACTGGTGTCGCCCTCGGCCGTAGCGGCGCTGCTGCTGCTGGCCTGGCTGCTGCCGGCCAGCCTGCTGGCGGGGGCGGCGCTGCTGGCCGGCCGTCTGCGGCTCTGCAGGTTTCAACTGGACAGACTCTACTGTGACATCTACTCCTTTGTGAATCTGAGCTGCGGGAGCACGCTGGTGAACAACGTGTACGGCTTGCTGTGCAACGCAACCGTCGTGTTTTTGCCGATAGCGTTTGTTCTGTTTTCATACAGCCGGATCCTAGTGGTCTGCCTGCAGCAGTCCGGCTCCTTCAGAGGGAAGGCGGTGCGGACCTGCCTGCCTCACCTCCTCGTCTTCATGAACTACTCCGTCTGCACCGTGTTCGAGCTCGTCAACAACCGACTGCAGGCCGATGTGGACGCCGTCATTCCCGGCGTCATGTCCATTTTGATGGCCATCATCACAGCTCTGTTCAACCCGGTGGTTTACGGGCTGAAGACACAGGAGATTTCTAAACGCGTTAAAAAACTGCTGTGTTACCACAGAACTGAAGGATAATTTTTTTAAAGCTTTCATATTGCTGTTGTTCTTTAAACCTTTATTGATCCAGGAAAGGCTGAGTGAGCTCCACTCTGCTTCACACTCACACTGGGTGCAACCACAGTCTGCTGCTGTCACAACTGAGAATAACTTCCCATTTAGGAAATAAAGCATTAAAGTAAACAGAGTCATAATCCTGTTTCCTGTTAATGTAACACATATTTCAATCATATAATAAAACATAGTAACAAAAACATGGATAATGTATATCAAAGTTTTCTGAATGGGTGAAAAACCTGTTGTGTTACTAGGGAACTGCGTCATGATTGTTAACCATCACATTCTTATCATCATTGTTATTTGAATCTTTATTGATCCAGGGAATATTAACAGAGCTCCACTCAGCAGCTCAACACAGTCACACTGGGATCTGACCAGCACAAACAGTCTGCTGCTGTTTGTCACAACTGCTTATGTATTAACATTCCCATTTATGAAATAAATCTTTAGACCATTAGACTAATAACAATTTACAGCTGATGGTGTCATCATCCTGTCAACACAATAATCTAATGAAAACATAGATAACATACATAAAAATCTGAATAATAATAATAATAGTCAAAATTGCCAAAAAATGTATTTGGCTCTTAACTAATGGATGCATATAAACACTATCAGTTTAGTTATTACTTTTTTAACTGAAAATATCAACCTTTTTGTTCATGTAAAAAAGCAATGATTTAAAAAAAATGATCACATTAACAAGAAAGAAGTTTTGACATTAATGGCAGGTAACTGTTTCTCCGCTGAAGGAAAATCTATTCTGTACATTAACAGGATTATGATGCTTTAGATGCAAAGTGTTATTACATTAATGGGAAGTTATTTCATGTTCTGTTTTATTTAAGGTTTAATGTAACACTAAACAGGAACAAGATTAAAAACATGTTCATGTATTTTGGAATTATTTTAATAATCTGTAGAAAAAGAGCTAGTGGCAACATAAATGTCACAGCAGAAGTGTGACTGGTTCACTTTCCATGATACACAGATACACTTAACATAAACCAGAAGTATATACAAAAATCCCCAACAAAAACATCACAAGGAATTAGCACTCCTTAAAAATAAAAATACAAAATAAGAGAATAAAGAAAGAACGAGAGTACACATGGCACATGATATATAAGAGCACAATACAGCTCACATTTAGTGCAAGGTGACAAAACGCATGCAAACAGCAAGGCATTCTATTAAAACTAGTTCTACAATGAATTAGTCAATCAGTCAACATGTCTCTGGTCCTCCAGTCTGTTAGTAGGAGGCGCCGTGCAGCAGAGAGTCTGATGCAGGAAGACAAGAACAAGAAATCCAGTCTCAGCACGCGCACTTCATCAGCTGTGGCTACAGATTTGGGTTTGGCACCAATTTCATTAAGTGGGTGAATTAAATGAATTGGACATGACATTTTCAGCTAAAGGTTGGCTAACTTAAGTTTAAGGAACTAAAACAACTTGGTTAAGGTTAGGGAAAGGCTTTGGTCATGGTTAAATAAGAAAACCTTTCGCTAAAAATTTTAAATTTGACTCACACTAGAAATTTCCTTCGTACAAGCTGGGAATTGAACTCCCATCAGCATTGAAGTCAAACTCATCGGCCCATCCACCAACCGATCACAACACCCTGACTGTCCACTGAGCTACTTCAGTTGCAACTGCAACTTCAACTTCCTGTTTATAATCGTGTCTCAACGCTGGTAGTGACAACAACAGTATGATCATACCGGAGTCAGTATGTTATCTTGAAAGAATTGTAAACAACCAAGCTTTCTGTCAATAGTTGTGTTCTATTTGGATAGGAACAATTTTTCTCAAAGACGCACTACCTTCTAAACCGGTGTAAGCATCCATGAGAGCCAGAAGAATCCAAAAATAACTGCTGACAGAAAGCTCTTCTACCAGACATTGAGGAAGTAGTGCAGAAACAGTTTGTTGGAGCCCAGGGGACCTCAGGCCTCAACTTCAGACATTTCGTACGCGTAAGTCTCAGCAGGCAAAGAAAGATGGCAGAGCTCGAGGTCGTGGGATCAAAAGCAGCCACCTCGCTCCTGATGGTGTCCTGAACCCAGCCTGTCATTTCTCCCTCTCAGACCACCGCACAGCATGCTTAGCAATGGGGGCGAGCCCCTGGATCCTTTCCACCATGACCCAGGCTGCCGGTTGCAGTTTTGTTGCAGCCCTCCCCTAACAAGGGTGGCTACCTTCTCTATATTCTCTATCTATGTCAGACCCACAGCACAGGGAGGTGTTGCATGTGGAACTGACTTCCCTCTTGGAGAAAGGAGCAATCAGAGAGGTGGAGCAAGGCAGTTTCTGAGGTTTGCATTCGAGGGCAACACCTTGAGTCCTGTGTCCTCCCCTTTCGCATCTCCGTGGCACCCCACCCTTTCACCCTGTGCATGGATGCAGTCCTTGCAGCCCTGCGGCAGCAGGGGCTGAGGGTCCTAAATTATCTGGATGACTGGCTGATCTGCACCCACACAGAGCAACAGTGTCGCCGTCACATGTCCAGGAGAATGACCTAGAGCATATTCAGGGCTTGGGCCTTCACCTGAATTTGAAGAAGAGCAGATTGGAGCCCTCCCAGACAATGCAGTTCCTTGGCATGGTAATGGACTCCAGGGCTGCGATACTGACTGACTCTGGAGAGGCAGGAGGCTCTCAGAAGCCTCTCCTATTTCCGGCTGGGGGCGAAAGCCAGCTGGATGCTGTGTCTTCACCTCATGGGTCTAATGGTGGCAATGGTTCATGTAGTTCCGTTAACTCTGTTGCACATGCGTCCTGTACAGAGGTGCTTCCTGGGCTTGGGCCTGGCCCCACAGAAGTCCTTGTTGACCAAAGTGTCAGTAAGTCGGAGACTTTGTGTGGCCCTCCGCTGGTGGGAGAACCTGGGCAATGTTGCGAGGGGCAGCACATTGGGTGTGGTGACCTTCCGTCAGCTAATCTCAGCAGACATGTCCCTGAGTGGCTGGGGCATGTTGCACGAGGGCTGGGGCATGAGCGGGTGCTTGGCTGGGTCCTGGGCATCCCAGCATATAAATGTGCTAGAGATGAGAACTGTCTTCTTAGCGCTCCAGCATTTCTTTCCGTGCTTGCAGGATCACCATGTACTGGTCAGAATGAAAAGCAAGGTGGCCACAACCACAGAGAAATCAGTCCTGTGCAGGCTGTCCGTGGTCCTGAAGAGGTGCGTCCTGTCACGGTGCGTCCTGTCACGGTGCGTCCTGGCGGTGCATCCTTGCAGACAAGGCAGGAGGAGACAATTATCCATGTGAAATATTCTGCTCTTTTCTATTACTTACATGAAGAATGTAGCCTGTGTCATCCTATTGCTGCTCTCTTGTTCTCCTTTATAATCCCCTCTCTGTCATCCAGTCCTGCTGAGTCTTGGTCTCACATCACCAATATTCTGCGTCACACTTCTCAGTTCTGTGTCATAGCAAGTTTATGTATCAGGTAGTATAGCGTTCTAGTCAGAATTTTTGTTTGTTAGTTTTTACTGTCGACCATCACAGCAGTTAGAGATAGGTAAGTTTATAGGTTTTAGTTTTATTTTCTTGGAGTATTTTGTTACTTTTTGGTATTTGGTATTTTGGTACTGGAACAGGCAGGTATTTTGGTACTGGAACAGGCAGGGAAGTAGAATACCTTTCCTGTGGTTCAAATAAACCTGTTGAACCGTTCCACTGCCTCTTGTCTGTTCTCTGCACTTGGGTCCAATACTGAAAATACTGTCTCCTTTGTCAGGCAGCTTAACATCTTGTGGGCTGGCTTGAGTGGCCACTCCAGAGGGTGGTGGATGCCTTGCTCAAGGGCACTTCAACATCAAGGCAGCAGTTGGGGAATGAACAAGCTTCACTAAGACTTCCACCACATCCAAATACTACATGGACCAGGAAAAAGCATCAAGTGGAGGAGACAGGACTAGAAACAGGAAGTAGTTTGATGTAAGTAAGGGTGTGGAGGTCAGGGGGGCGGATGGCCCAACAACCTAGGTTCAATTCTCAACTCATCACAACAAGTTTTCATTTATTGAACCATGAACAAGCTAACCTGAACCAAACTGTTTTAGATGCTAAACTGAAGCGTTAGCGAACCTCTTCAGGAAAGATGGGAACTGCGCATTTGGTGAGTAGGGGCATCACATCTCAAGCAACAAATAATGTAGACACAGAGTCTTCTGAAGTGTATCGTTACACAGTTTCCCGACCAAAAGCAAAGCTCCCACATGCAAAGATAAAGGTCAGTGACTGCAATGTAACTGTGATGCTTGATACAGGGGCATCTGTGAATATCATTGATGAAGCAACTTATCAGAGTTTGAGATGTAAGCCCCTACTCACCAAATGCACAGTTCCCATCTTTCCTTATGGCTCCCGCATCCCACTGCCTGCCATTGGACTATTCACCTCGCTAGTAGAATCCAAGTCACGGTTCACAACTGCAACGTTCAATGTGCTGCAGGGCAATAATGGCAATTTACTTGGCTATGACACTGCCACTCAACTGGGATTGGTCAAAGTTGCCAACGCACTTCACACATCTCCACAACAGCCAGTGCAGCCCACAACAACCTCAAACCAGACAGAAGTGAAAGCAGTAGACTGATTATGCTGACCTCTTTCACAGGGTGGGCAAATTGAATGACTTTCAAGTCAAGTTGCACATAAGAAAAGATGTTATTCCAGTCGCACAACCTCACAGACGAATACCGTTTCATGTAAGAAAGAAGGTTGAGGCTGAATTGCAATGCCTAGAGGACCTTGACATAATCGAGAAGGTGGATGGTCCCACTCCATGGGTCACTCCAATCATTCCTGTCCCTAAGCCAAAAGGCCGCCGTGTGGACATGAGGATACCAAATCAAGCCATCGAACGAGAGAGACATCTCACACCTACAGTGGATGATGTGATACAATCACTCAATTGAGCTAGGTTCTTCTCAAAACTGGATTTAAACTGTGGGTATCATCAGCTAGAACTGGAGCCATCCTCACGATATATCACAACATTCTCTACTCATGTAGGACTGCGATGTTACAAAAGACTGAGTTTTGGAGTTTCCTCAGCCGCAGAGGTGTTCCACAATGCCATCCATCAAGCCCTGGATAGCATCCCAGGAGTTATCAACCTAAGTGATGACATTTTGGTGTTTGGTGAAACACGGGCTGCCCATGATCAAGCCTTTAGGGCAACGTTTCAGCACCTGAAGGAAAAGAACCTGACTCTCAACAAGGCCAAGTGCTCATACGCACAAACCACTCTGGACTTCTTCGGATACACATTCTCGGATGGAGGATTCTCTCCTGATCCCAAGAAGGTTCAGGCGCTTCATGATGCTGCTGCCCCAACCAATGCCAGTGAGGTCCGCGGTCTTCTTGGCATGGCAAATTACAGTGCTCGTTTCATCAAAGACTTTGCCACAATAACTCAGCCCTTGAGGGAACTTACCAAAAAGACTGCTTGTTGGACTTGGGCAGAAGAACACCAGAGGTCTCTTACTGAGATGAAACAAAGTCTGACAAGTGATACTGTGATGAACTACTTTGACCCACACAAACTAACCGAACTGGTAGTTGATGCAAGCCCAGTAGGTCTTGGGGCCGTATTGGCACAAAGAAATGGCCCTAATGAAATGGCTAGAGTGATTAGCTATGCAAGTAGAGCACTGTCCCCCATTGAACGAAAATATTCACAAACAGAATGTGAAGCTCTTGCCATTGTGTGGGGCTGTGAACATTTTCACATATACCTGTACGGAGCACCCTTAACCCTTGTCCGTGATCACAAACCTTTGGAATGGATCTTCAACAACCCCAAGCAACCTGCTCGTATAAAACGCTGGAGTTTACGTCTGCAGCCTTACAACTACACAGTCTGTTACAAGTCTGGTAAGGATAACCCGGCAGACTATATGTCACGCCACCCTGCACAAGTATCGTGTATCTCTCAGGACGCTTCGAACGCTGAAAGACAAGCGGAAGCATACGTGAACTTTGTCACTGCAAATGCTGTCCCTAAGGCAATGACACTGGCTGAAATTCAGGATGTGACAAAGGCTGACCCCACTCTGCGCGAAGTCATTCGACTCATCAAAGAAGGCTGGTGGGGGTCACTGTGTGGGAAGCAGGATTTCGCTCACGGAGTTGATGTCACTGCTCTCATGTCATTCAAAAAGATCAAAGATGAACTGACAGTCACCGCTACTGATGACACTGTACTACGGGGCACAAGGATCGTTTATTCTTTACACATCAGGGCAATTTCACTGGCACACGAAGGGCACCAGGGGGTGGTCAAGACTAAGAAGTTGATCAGAGAGAAAGTCTGGTTCCCTGGCATTGACAGCCAGGTAGAAAGCATGATAGCTGGCTGCATCCCATGTCAGGCTGTTGTGCCCAATCACACACATGAACCTCTCCGCATGTCTGAGCTGCCATCATCACCGTGGGAAAACGGTGTGGATTTTTGTGGTCCGTTCCCCTCTGGTGATTACCTTTTGGTGGTCATTGATGAATACTCCAGGTATCCAGAGGTTGAGATTCTACAGTCCACACCAGCCAGAGCCACAATTCCTAAACTTGACAAAATATTCTCTACATTAGGAATTCCACTTGTGGTCAAAACAGATAATGGCCCGCCCTTCCAGAGCACGGAATTTGCAGACTTCGCTACATACTTGGGTTTCAGACATAGGAAGATAACTCCACTGTGGCCGCAGGCCAATGCAGAGGCCGAACGCTTCCCTCAGAATCAAGCTGCCTGACTCTCCTCTTCCCTTCCAGTCTCGGACTGATGCAAAGCCACGACAAGCGGATGCGGTGGCAAAGAAGAGGATGAAACACAATGCTGAGAGAACCCCCCAATGTTGCTCCCTTGGCTCTAAAAGTGGGCGACATTGTCCTGTGTCATCAAAGGAAGGAAGGGAAGCTATGCTCTGCCTACAATCCTCTCCCATACAGGGTCATCGCTGTCAAAGGTTCCATGGTGACAGCCAAATGCAACGACCATGTCATCACCAGAAACACATCCCACTTTAAGACTCTACTGGTGGTTGAAAATCACCACTCTCAGTCATGTAAGTGGAAAGCCATGGATGGCGGACAAGATGTCATGGACTGGACTGGAATTCATCCTGAACAAACCCCAGAGCCCTTGGCCCCTGACCCCCCTGGGTCACAGTCACCTGTTCGTAGATATCCAGTCAGGACAAACATACCTCACTGACTTTGAATAATGTGAACGGACTGAAAGGTGTAATGCTAAAAAAAAAAAAAAAGATTTGAGTTGAACTGGCTAACAGTTACTGTTTGGAAAAAAAAAAAAAAAAAAAGGAAGGAAAGGAGGGTTGTAATGTTTATGGCTTATGGCATGTGATGTGTTTATGTTGTCATTTGATAGTGTTTTATATTGTCCACAGAGGGGCGCTCTTAGTTTTGTTGTTGGGGTATGGAGGCTCTCATTGGTTCAGTGGTAGTGTGTTTAAAAGAAATAGGTTGGACAGATTATGAGAGCCCGGTGTGATAGCTGCAACAGTGGGAAAAGCAACATGTATGGAAGCCACTAGAGTTGATTAAGTTCACTAAAGAAGTTAACGTTATTATTCAGTTGTGTCGGTGTTTTATTCAGAAACTTTACAGTGACCAACAGGTGGAAATGTCCAGAACAATTCCTGCTGTTGGCACATAATCCTTTACTGGTGGAGGAACCTGATCTGAGCAGTATTCCTGTCAGAAACATGGAGGCTGAGGCAAATTCTCAGCCCTAATGGACAAATGTCAAACTGTGACGATGAGGAAACTGTTGGGAATAAAGTTGCTGTTGTTGTCAGTTGCTGGTTGAGTGTCTAATGAGATCCATGGAGGATGGAAACTGTGGGATAAAACCAGTCGACTGTTGACAGACGGATCACTGTCTTCTCAAATGAAACACTGAGCAGTTGTGTGGAAGTGTTTGAAACACTCACACTGGATGATTTGAAATGTCTGATCCACTTTTTCTAATCAATGTTCATCTTGTTGAATTCATTTTAGATGAAAATGTTCATGTCTCTGTTGTTGTCATTCCTTACAAAAGATAACAATCTACTTTTTCAGGCTCCATGGCTGAAATGTCGGCCTTTACCTTTCATAACTGATCCACAGTGTTTTTAATAGAGACAGTGTGTGTTTACTGACATAATATTCCTGCATGTTTCATGGTTGCACCTCTGCTCCTGTTGTTTGAGTCTAATATTTCTCGGACATGAAGACATCCAGGATGGCGGAGGGGTTTAACGAGACCTATCTGACTCTGCCAGGTCACGCCGGATTCGACAAACTCCGATATCTCTTCTTCTTCATCTTCCTGACAGTCTACATCTTCATCTCCTTCACAGACTCCCTCATCGTCTTCCTCATCTGCTCCCAGCGGAGCCTCCACAAGCCCATGTATGTCTTCATCGCCGCTCTGCTGCTGAACTCGCTCACCTGCAGCACCGCCATCTACCCCAAACTGCTCTCTGACTTCCTGTCCGAGCGTCCTGTCGTGTCACGCTCCGCCTGCCTCTGTCAGGCATTTGTCGTTTACTCCCTGGGTGGGTCCGGCTTCATGCTGCTGTCAGTCATGGCCTTCGACCGCTACGTTTCCATCTGTGAGCCGTTGCGGTACGCCACACTGGTGTCGCCCTCGGCCGTAGCGGCGCTGCTGCTGCTGGCTTGGCTGCTGCCGGCCAGCCTGCTGGGGGGGGGTGCACTGCTGGCCGGCCGACTGCAGCTCTGCAGGTTTGGACTGGACAGACTCTACTGCAACATCTACTCCTTTGTGAATCTGAGCTGCGGGAGCACGCTGGTGAACAACGTGTACAGCTTGCTGTGCAACGCAATGATCGTGTTTTTGCCGATAGTGTTTGTTTTGTTTTCATACAGCCGGATCCTAGTGGTCTGCCTGCGGCAGTCCGGCTCCTTCAGAGGGAAGGCGATGCGGACCTGCCTGCCTCACCTCCTCGTCTTCATCAACTACTCCGTCTGCACCGTGTTCGAGCTCGTCCACAACCGACTGCAGGCCGATGTGGACGCCGTTGTTCCCGCAGTCATGTCCATTTTGATGGTCATCATCACAACTCTGTTCAACCCGGTGGTTTACGGGCTGAAGACACAGGAGATTTCTAAACGGGTTAAAAACCTTCTGTGTTACCGCAGAACTGAAAGATGATTTTTTTTTACTTTCATATTGCTGTTGTTCTTTAAACCTTTATTGATCCAGGAAAGGCTGAGTGAGCTCCACTCTGCTTCACACTCACACTGGGTGCAACCACAGTCTGCTGCTGTCTGTCACAACTGAGAATAACTTCCCATTTATGAAATAAAGCATTAAAGTAAACAGAGTCATAATCCTGTTTCCTGTTAATGTAACACATATTTCAATGATATAATAAAACATAGTAACAAAAGCATGGATAATGTATATCAGGATATGTTTTCTGAATGGGTGAAAAACCTGTTGTGTTACTAGGGAACTGTGTCATGATTGTTAACCATCACATTCTTATCATCATTGTTATCTGAATCTTTATTGATCCAGGGAATATTAACAGAGCTCCACTCAGCAGCTCAACACAGTCACACTGGGATCTGACCAGTACAACCAGTCTGCTGCTGTTTGTCACAACTGCTTATGTATTAACATTCCCATTTATGAAATAAACCTTTAGACCATTAGACTAATAACAATTTACAGCTGATGGTGTCATCATCCTGTCAACACAATAATCTAATGAAAACATAGATAACATACATAAAAATCTGAATAATAATAATAATAGTCAAAATTGCCAAAAAATGTATTTGGCTCTTAACTAAGGGATGAATATAAACACTATCAGTTTAGTTATTACTTTTTTAACTGAAAATGTCAACCTTTTTGTTCATGTATAAAAACAATGATGTAAAAAATGATCACATTAACAAGAAAGAAGTTTTGACATAAATGGCAGGTAACTGTTACTCCACTGAAGGAAAATTTATATTCTGTACATTAAAGGGTAACTTCGGTATTTTTCAACCTGGACCCTATTTTCCCAACTGCGGGTGTCTAAGAAACTAATGGGGACAACAATTTTTGAAATTGGTCCAGTATTGAGCGAGATCGCTTTAGCCGGCAGCCGCGAAACAGGCTGCAATGTAATCCGACGGGGCAAATGCACACCGTCAATGTACGTCCACTAAAAGAGCTTGTTTTTGCCACTGACTGGCTCAGATTGTTATTATAAGTGTCTGACACAATATGGAAAGGACCCTATACAGAAATGAAACGTACTTCCTTACCTTTAGCTTGATCCCGTCTGTGTGTAACCAAGTCTCGCCCAAGTCCCGCGAGAGCTTAGTTGTTGCAGGAAGTCACCTGTGGAAACGTGAGTGAGAGTTGGAGAGAGGAGTGCCACCGGGAGGAGTTTGTTGTGTTGGAGTACAGAGATCGTAGCTTAGCGTTATCTAAAAGATCTAAATAAAAAAAAATAAAAAAAACAATGGTTTGTGTTTGCGCATTTCCGAATTGTGCCAACAAAATGTCGTGCAACACTTCGCGCAGCTTTCACAGACTGCCTTTGTTGGATAGTGACCCGCTGAAGTTGTGGCTAGTTGTGCTACAAATGGATGCCAACACTCCTGTCCATACACTGCGCCTTGCAGACCATCGGGTCTGCAGTGACCATTTTGACCGGGATGACTACAGCCAGCCAAAGAGGAGACGAAATCCTATCCCAAAGCACTTTTTCCTAAAGAAAAATGCTGTCCCAAGAGTGGAGAGACCTGCTGCAGACAGAGTGGAGGTAATGTTATTAGCTAAAGTTATTGCGTTGTCCTGGCATCAGTACACACGGCAAAAACAATCACTAAACTAGAAAGGCACTCGGAGAGCGCAGACCTCCGCCAAGGTTCATGCTATTATTGTTTGTTCGTGAGTCGGATCCAGATCCGCTCCAAAATTTAATGGGTTCTTCCTTGGCCCATGCTACACCCTTCCACCAAGTTTCATGAAAATCGGGCCAGTATTTTTTCCGTAATCCTGCTGACAGACAAACAAACGGCACCGAAAACATAACCTCCTTGGCGGAGCTAGCCAGTAGTATGTGTAAAATAGCCTATCAACTGAGTCATGATTGATTATAAAATATGGATATAGATTCATTTCCCCTTTTCAGCAGTTGACATTCATAATAATACAATAAGTGATATCAACAAGCTGAAATTATCTGTGTAATATTGTTGCCAAAGTGTGTGTGCGTGGTGTAAAAATGTCATGTTTATGCTTATCTATTATACGACCTATAAGACCACTTTTATGCCTACATTTGTATATCCTATACATTAGCAGATATCATAGAGATACTTACTGGCAATGAATGATGATGGTAGCTCTTCAATGAGTAGGAGCTCTTCATCCGTATACTCTGGCTCAAATAAATACGGGCCGCCATCGAATTCAAAGGCCTCTTCCACGTTGTCGAAATCAGGTAAATATTCAGCCATGACTTAGAAAATCTTTTAGATAACACTGAGCTACGATCTCTCTACTCCAACACAACAAACTCCTCCCGGTGGCACTCCTCTCTCCAACTCTCACTCACGTTTCCACAGGTGACTTCCTGCAACAACTAAGCTCTCGCGGGACTTGGGCGAGACTTGGTTACACACAGACGGGATCAAGCTAAAGGTAAGGAAGTACGTTTCATTTCTGTATAGGGTCCTTTCCATACTGTTGTCAGACACTTATAATAACAATCTGAGCCAGTCAGTGGCAAAAACAAGCACTTTTAGTGGACGTACATTGACGGTGCGCATTTGCCCCGTCGGATTACACTGCAGCCCGTTTCACGGCTGCCGGTTGAAGCGATCTCGCTCAATACTGGACCAATTTCAAAAACTGTTGTCCCCATTAGTTTCTTAGACACCCGCAGTTGGGAAAATAGGGTCCAGGTTGAAAAATACCGAAGTTACCCTTTAACAGGATTATGATGCTTTAGATGCAAAGTGTTATTACATTAATGGGAAGTTATTTCATGTTCTGTTTTATTTAAGGTTTAATTTAACACTAAACAGGAACAAGATTAAAAACATATGCATGTATTTTGGAATTATTTTAATAATCTGTAGAAAAAGAGCTAGTGGCAACATAGATGTCACAGCAGAAGTGTGACTGGTTCACTTTCCATGATACACAGAGACACTTTACATAAACCAGAAGTATATACAAAAATAAATTTAAAAAAAAACCATCACAAGGAATTAGCACTCCTTAAAAATAAAAATACAAAATAAGAGAATAAAGAAAGAACGAGAGTACACATGGCACATGACATATAAGAGCACAATACAGCTCACATTTAGTGCAAGGTGACAAAACACATGCAACAGCAAGGCATTCTATTAAAACTAGTTCTACAATGAATCAGTTTCCAGTGTCAACATGTCTCTGGTCCTCCAGTCTGTCATTGGAGAGAGTCTGCAGAGAGTCTGATGCAGGAAGACAAGAACAAGAATCCAGTCTGAGCATGCGGACTTGATAAGCTGTGGCTACAGATTTGGGTTTGGCACCAATTTCATTAAGTGGGTGAATTAAATGAATTGGACACGACATTTTCAGCTAAAGGTTGGCTATCTTAAATTTAGGGAACTAAAACAACTTGGTTAAGGTTAGGGAAAGGCTTTGGTCATGGTTAAATAAGAAAACCTTTCACTAAAAATTTGACTCACACTAGAAATTTCCTTCATACAAGCCGGGAATTGAACTCCCATCGGCATTGAAGTCAAACTCATCGGCCAATCCACCAACTGATCACAACACCCTGACTGTCCACTGAGCTACTTCAATTGCAACTGCAACTTCCTGTTTATAATCGCGTCTCCTTCATGTAACCATTATTTGGTGTTGACAAGTCATGTTCATTTCATGTTTTTGTGTGAGATCAGGTTGGGAGAGAGTCATAGGATAGCTACATACAAACCTAACCCTGACACTAACATTAGAGTATTTCTCACCCTAACCCTCACATTAACCCTAGCACAGGCACTGAAGATCTATAGAGACTTTTCACACAATCATGAGTATCACAAGCTATGTAGACTTTTTAGTGACAGATTATAGACACTTGATAGGAAGTTGAGTATCAGCACTGGACTATCCAAGTGTGAGCGACCACAGTTATCTGGTCCAACATTATCCTCACTGTACATGTTGTTAAGTTCGGTATTTTGAACTCTGGACCCAAATAACATGTTTTCCGTCATGATCCCTATTCGTAGAAACCATAACTTTGCCAGCCGAAGACACAACGGTGGTAGTGACAATGACAGTATGATCATACCGGAGTCAGTATGTTATCTTGAAAAAATTGTAAACAACCAAACTTTCTGTCAATAGTTGTGTTCTATTTGGATAGGAACAATTTTGCTCAAAGATGCACTACCTTCTAAACTGGTGTAAGCATCCATGAGAGCCAGAAGAATCCAAAAATAACTGCTGACAGAAAGCTCTGTTTTTTACAATTATTTGAAGATAACATACTGACACCGGTATGATTATACTGTGAGCGTTGTGTCTTCGGCTAACCCATGGTCCTATGGGTGGATGGCCGGCTATTATAAGCAAGGCAGCTAGAGCGCTAGATGTTAACATGTACTCTCGCGGTTTGAGGATGACACCCAACAGTGGTGCCTACCAGACTTTGTGGAAATAGTACAGAAACAGTTTGTTGCCCCTGCAGCTGCACACCGCTGGTCTGGGATGGGCAGGCAGCTGGTAGCCGCAGGCCCAAGAGGCCCATCGCTGTGCATTTCAGGTGTCAGGCATGTTCGGTTGATGCCACGGTGGCCGCCAGGCAAAAGTGGGTCAATCCCGGGACTCCCTGGAGCAGCCACACCGGGGCCCAGGGGACCTCAGGCCTCAACTTGAGACATTTCGCGTAAGTCTCAGCAGGCAAAGAAAGATGGCAGAGCTCCAGGTCGTGGTGTCCAAAGCAGCCACCTCGCTCCTGATGGTGTCCTGAGCCCAGCCTGTCATTTCTCCCTCTCAGACCACCGCACAGCATGGTTAGCAATGGGGGCGAGCCCCTGGATCCTTTCCACCATGACCAAGGGCTACCGGTTACAGTTTTGTTGCAGCCCTCCCCTAACAAGGGTGGCTACCTTCTCTATATTCTCTATCTATGTCAGACCCACAGCACAGGGAGGTGTTGCATGTGGAACTGACTTCCCTCTTGGAGAAAGGAGCAATCAGAGAGGTGGCGCAAGGCAGTTTCTGAGGTTTGCATTCGAGGGCAACACCTTGAGTCCTGTGTCCTCCCCTTTCGCATCTCCGTGGCACCCCACCCTTTCACCCTGTGCATGGATGCAGTCCTTGCAGCCCTGCGGCAGCAGGGGCTGAGGGTCCTAAATTATCTGGATGACTGGCTGATCTGCACCCACACAGAGCAACAGTGTCACCGTCACATGTCCAGGAGAATGACCTAGAGCATATTCAGGGCTTGGGCTTTCACCTGAATTTGAAGAAGAGCAGATTGGAGCCCTCCCAGACAATGCAGTTCCTTGGCATGGTAATGGATTTCAGGGCTGCGATACTGACTGACTCTGGAGAGGCAGGAGGCTCTCAGAGGCCTCTCCTATTTCCGGCCGGGGGCGAAAGCCAGCTGGATGCTGTGTCATTGCCTCATGGGTCTAATGGTGGGAATGGTTCAGGTAGTTCCGTTAGCTCTCTTGCACATGCGTCCTGTACAGAGGTGCTTCCTGGGCTTGGGCATGGCCCCACAGAAGTCCTTGTTGACCAAAGTGTCAGTAAGTCGGAGACTTTGTGTGGCCCTCCGCTGATGGGAGAGCCTGGGCAATGTTGCGGGGGGCAGCACATTGGGTGTGGTGACCTTCCATCAGCTAATCTCAGCAGACATGTCCCTGAGTGGCTGGGGCATGGTGCACGAGGGCTGGGGCGTGAGCGGGTGCTTGACTGGGTCCTGGGCATCCCAGCATATAAATGTGCTAGAGCTGAGAACTGTCTTCTTAGCGCTCCAGCATTTCTTTCCGTGCTTGCAGGATCACCATGTACTGGTCAGAATGAAAAGCAAGGTGGCCACAACCACAGAGAAATCAGTTCTGTGCAGGCTGTCCGTGGTCCTGAAGAGGCGCGTCCTGTCACGGTGCGTCCTGTCACGGTGCGTCCTGTCACGGTGCGTCCTCGCAGACGAGGCAGGAGGAGACAATTATCCATGTGAAATATTCTGCTCTTTTCTATTACTTACATAAAGACTGTAGCCTGTGTCATCCTATTGCTGCTCTCTTGTTCTCCTTTATAATCCCCTCTCTGTCATCCAGTCATGCTGAGTCTTGGTCTCACATCACCAATATTCTGCATCCCAGTTCTCAGTTCTGTGTAATCTTAAGTTTATGTATCAGTTTGTATAGCACTCTACCTAGAGGTTTTCTTTTGTGTTTTAGGTAATTTTAAAGGTTTTAGTTTTATTTTCTTAGAGTATTGTGTTAGTATAGTTAGGTATTCTACTTCCCTGTCTGTTCTAGTATTTCCTGTGGTTCAAATAAACCTGTTGAACCATTCCACTGCCTCTTGTCTGTTCTCTGCACTTGGGTCCAATACTGAAAATACTGTCTCCTTTGTCAGCCATCTTAACATCTTGTGGGCTGGCTTCTCAGTTCTGTGTCATAGCAAGTTTATGTATCAGGTAGTATAGCGTTCTAGTCAGAATTTTTGTTTGTTAGTTTTTACTGTCGACCATCACAGCAGTTAGAGATAGGTAAGTTTATAGGTTTTAGTTTTATTTTCTTGGAGTATTTTGTTACTTTTTGGTATTTGGTATTTTGGTACTGGAACAGGCAGGTATTTTGGTACTGGAACAGGCAGGGAAGTAGAATACCTTTCCTGTGGTTCAAATAAACCTGTTGAACCGTTCCACTGCCTCTTGTCTGTTCTCTGCACTTGGGTCCAATACTGAAAATACTGTCTTCTTTGTCAGGCAGCTTAACATCTTGTGGGCTGGCTTGAGTGGCCACTCCAGAGGGTGGTGGATGCCTTGCTCAAGGGCACTTCAACATCAGTGCAGCAGTTGGGGAAGCAACAAGCTTCACTAAGACTTCCACCACATCCAAACACTACATGGACCAGGAAAAAGCATCAAGTGGAGCAGACAGGACTAGAAACAGGAAGTAGTTTGACGTAAGTAAGGGTGTGGAGGTCAGGGGGGCGGATGGTTCAATTCTCAACTCATGATAACAAGTTTTCATTTATTGAACCATGAGCAAGCTAACCTGAACCAAACTGTTTTAGATGCTAAACTGAAGCGTTAGCCAACCTCTTCATGTGACCAACTGGTGGAAATGTCTAGAACAATTCCTGCTGTTGGCACATAATCCTTTACTGGTGGAGGAACCTGATCTGAGCAGTATTCCTGTCAGAAACATGGAGGCTGAGCTTCACAGTTCAGACTCATTTCATGAAGTTTTCCAGGTCTGTTTTGCCTGCAACCTGGGGAAACGCATTTTCCAAATTCTCAGCCCTGATGGACAAATGTCAAACTGTGACAATGAGGAAACTTGGGAATAAAGTTGCTGTTGTTGTCAGTTGCTGGTTGAGTGTCTAATGAGATCCATGGAGGATGGAAACTGTGGGATAAAACCAGTCGACTGTTGACAGACGGATCAGCGTCTGCTCAAAGGAAACACTGAGCAGTTGTGTGGAAGTGTTTGAAACACTCACACTGGATGATTTGAAATGTCTGATCCACTTTTTCTAATCAATGTTCATCTTGTTGAATTCATTTTAGATGAAAATGTTCATGTCTCTGTTGTTGTCATTCCTTACAAAAGATAACAATCTACTTTTTCAGGCTCCATGGTTGAAATGTCGGCCTTTACCTTTCATAACTAATCCACAGTGTTTTTAATAGAGACAGTGTGTGTTTACTGATGTAATATTCCTGTATGTTTCATGGTTGCACCTCTGCTCCTGTTGTTTGAGTCTAATATTTCTCGGACATGAAGACATCCAGGATGGCGGAGGGGTTTAACGAGACCTATCTGACTCTGCCAGGTCACGCCGGATTCAACAAACTCCGATATCTCTTCTTCTTCACGTTCTTGACAGTCTACATCTTCATCTCCTTCACAGACTCCCTCATCGTCTTCCTCATCTGCTCCCAGCGGAGCCTCCACAAACCCATGTATGTCTTCATCGCCGCTCTGCTGCTGAACTCGCTCGCCGGCAGCACCGCCATCTACCCCAAACTGCTCTCTGACTTCCTGTCCAAGTGTCCCATTGTGTCACGCTCTGCCTGCCTCTGCCAGGGGTTTTTCATCTACTCCCTGGCCGGGTCCGGCTACATGCTGCTGTCAGTCATGGCCTTTGACCGCTACGTTTCCATCTGTGAGCCGTTGCGGTACGCCACACTGGTGTCGCCCTCAGCCGTAGCAGCGCTGCTGCTGCTGGCCTGGCTGCTGCCGGCCAGCCTGGTGGCGGGGGCGGCGCTGCTGGCCGGCCGGCTGCGGCTCTGCAGGTTTCGACTGGACAGACTCTACTGTGACATCTACTCCTTTCTGAAGCTGAGCTGCGGGAGCACGCTGGTGAACAACGTGTACGGCTTGCTGTGCAACGCAATGATCGTGTTTCTGTCGATAGCGTTTGTTCTGTTTTCATACAGCCGGATCCTGCTGGTCTGCCTGCGGCAGTCCGGCTCCTTCAGAGGGAAGGCGATGCGGACCTGCCTGCCTCACCTCCTCGTCTTCATCAACTACTCCGTCTGCACCGTGTTCGAGCTCGTCCACAACCGACTGCAGGCCGATGTGGACGTCGCCGTTCCCGGCGTCATGTCCGTTTTGATCGCCATCATCACAACTCTGTTCAACCCGGTGGTTTACGGGCTGAAGACGCAGGAGATTTCTAAACGGGTTAAAAATCTGCTGTGTTACCACAGAACTGAAAGATGATTTTTTTAACTTTCATATTGCTGTTGTTCTTTAAACCTTTATTGATCCAGGAAAGGCTGAGTGAGCTCCACTCTGCTTCACACTCACACTGGGTGCAACCACAGTCTGCTGCTGTCTGTCACAACTGAGAATAACTTCCCATTTATGAAATAAAGCATTAAAGTAAACAGAGTCATAATCCTGTTTCCTGTTAATGTAACACATATTTCAATCATATAATAAAACATAGTAACAAAAACATGGATAATGTATATCAAAGTTTTCTGAATGGGTGAAAAACCTGTTGTGTTACTAGGGAACTGCGTCATGATTGTTAACCATCACATTCTTATCATCATTGTTATCTGAATCTTTATTGATCCAGGGAATATTAACAGAGCTCCACTCAGCAGCTCAACACAGTCACACTGGGATCTGACCAGCACAAACAGTCTGCTGTTGTTTGTCACAACTGCTTATGTATTAACATTCCCATTTATGAAATAAACCTTTAGACCATTAGACTAATAACAGTTTACAGCTGATGGTGTCATCATCCTGTCAACACAATAATCTAATGAAAACATAGATAACATACATAAAAATCTGAATAATAATAATAATAGTCAAAATTGCCAAAAAAAAATATTTGGCTCTTAACTAATGGATGAATATAAACACTATCAGTTTAGTTATTACTTTTTTAACTGAAAATATCAACCTTTTTGTTCATGTATAAAAACAATGATGTAAAAAATGATCACAGTTTTGAAATAAATGGCAGGTAACGGCTGGTGTTTCTCCACTGAAGGAAAATTTATATTCTGTACATTAACAGGATTATGATGCTTTAGATGGAAAGTGTTATTACATTAATGGGAAGTTATTTCATGTTCTGTTTTACTTAAGGTTTAATTTAACACTAAACAGGAACAAGATTAAAAACATATGCATGTATTTTGGAATTATTTTAATAATCTGTAGAAAAAGAGCTAGTGGCAACATAGATGTCACAGCAGAAGTGTGACTGGTTCACTTTCCATGATACACAGAGACACTTTACATAAACCAGAAGTATATACAAAAATAAATTTAAAAAAAAACATCACAAAGAATTAGCACTCCTTAAAAATAAAAATACAAAATAAGAGAATAAAGAAATAACGAGAGTACACATGGCACATGACATATAAGAGCACAATACAGCTCACATTTAGTGCAAGGTGACAAAACACATGCAACAGCAAGGCATTCTATTAAAACTAGTTCTACAATGAATCAGTTTCCAGTGTCAACATGTCTCTGGTCCTCCAGTCTGTCATTGGGAGGCGCTGTGCAGCAGAGAGTCTGATGCAGGAAGACAAGAACAAGAAATCCAGTCTGAGCATGAGGACTTGATAAACTGTGGCTTCAGATTTGGTTTGGCACCAATTTCATTAAGTGGGTGAATTAAATGAATTGGACACGACATTTTCAGCTAAAGGTTGGCTAACTTAAGTTTAGGGAACTAAAACAACTTGGTTAAGGTTAGGGAAAGGCTTTGGTCATGGTTAAATAAGAAAACCTTTCGCTAAAAATTTTAAATTTGACTCACACTAGAAATTTCCTTCATACAAGCCGGGAATTGAACTCCCATCGGCATTGAAGTCAAACTCATCGGCCAATCCACCAACCGATCACAACACTCTGACTGTCCACTGAGCTACTTCAATTGCAACTGCAACTTCCTGTTTATAATCGCGTCTCCTTCATGTAACCATTATTTGGTGTTGACAAGTCATGTTCATTTCATGTTTTTGTGTGAGATCAGGTTGGGAGAGAGTCATAGGATAGTTGCATACAAACCTAACCCTGACACTAACATTATATTCTCACCCTAACCCTCACATTAACCCTAGCACAGGCACTGAAGATCTATAGAGACTTTTCACACAATCATGAGTATCACAAGCTATGTAGACTTTTTAGTGACATTATAGACACTTGATAGGAAGTTGAGTATCAGCACTGGACTATCCAAGTGTGAGCGACCACAGTCATCTGGTCCAACATTATCCTCACTGTACATGTTGTTAAAGGAATAGTTCGATATTTTGAACCCTGGGCCCCAATAACATGCCTATTCTTAGAAACCATTTTGAACCCTGGGCCCCAATAACATGCCTATTCGTAGAAACCATAACTTCGCTAGCCAAAGACACAACGCTGGTAGTGACAACGACAGTATGATCATACCGGAGTCAGTATGTTATCTTGAAAAAATTGTAAACAACCAAGCTTTCTGTCAATAGTTGTGTTCTATTTGGATAGGAACAATTTTACTCAAAGATGCACCACCTTCTAAACCGGTGTAAGCATCCATGAGAGCCAGAAGAATCCAAAAATAACTGCTGACAGAAAGCTCTGTTTTTTACAATTATTTCAAGATAACATACTGACACCGGTATGATTATACTGTGAGCGTTGTGTCTTCGGCTAACCCATGGTCCTATGGGTGGATGGCCGGCTATTATAAGCAAGGCAGCTAGAGCGCTAGATGTTAACATGCACTTTCGCGGTTTGAGGATGACACCCAACAGTGGTGCCTCTTCTACCAGACTTTGAGGAAATAGTACAGAAACAGTTTGTTGCCCCTGCAGCTGCACACCGCTGGTCTGGGATGGGCAGGCAGCTGGTAGCCGCAGGCCCAAGAGGCCCATCGCTGTGCATTTCAGGTGTCAGGCATGTTCGGCTGATGCCAGAGTGGCCGCCAGGCAAAAGTGGGTCAATCCCGGGACTCCCTGGAGCAGCCACACCGGGGCCCAGGGGACCTCAGGCCTCAACTTGAGACATTTTGTATGCGTAAGTCTCAGCAGGCAAAGAAAGATGGCAGAGCTCCAGGTCGTGGTGTCCAAAGCAGCCACCTCGCTCCTGATGGTGTCCTGAGCCCAGCCTGTCATTTCTCCCTCAGACCACCGCACAGCATGGTTAGCAATGGGGGCGAGCCCCTGGATCCTTTCCACCATGACCAAGGGCTACCGGTTGCAGTTTTGTTGCAGCCCTCCCCTAACAAGGGTGGCTACTACTCTATGTCAGACCCACAGCACAGGGAGGTGTTGCATGTGGAACTGACTTCCCTCTTGGAGAAAGGAGCAATCAGAGAGGTGGAACAAGGCAACACAAAGGCTGGGTTCTTTTTCCGCTACTTCCTTGTCCCCATGTGGGACGGGGGTTTGCATTTGCCCCCTGAGATGCAGGATGTTGACAGTGCCAAGAGTGAGGCAAGCCATCAATACCGGCGACTGGTTTGCCACAGTGGACCTCAAGGACGCCTATTTCAAGATACCCATCTGGAAGGGGCACTGGCAGTTTCTGAGGTTTGCATTCGAGGGCAACACCTTGAGTCCTGTGTCCTCCCCTTTCGCATGTTCATGGCACCAGACCCTTTCACCCTGTGCATGGATGCAGTCCTTGCAGCCCTGCGGCAGCAGGGGCTGAGGGTCCTAAATTATCTGGATGACTGGCTGATCTGCACCCACACAGAGCAACAGTGTCGCCGTCACATGTCCAGGAGAATGACCTAGAGCATATTCAGGGCTTGGGCTTTCACCTGAATTTGAAGAAGAGCAGATTGGAGCCCTCCCAGACAATGCAGTTCCTTGGCATGGTAATGGACTCCAGGGCTGCGATACTGACTGACTCTGAAGAGGCAGGAGGCTCTCAGAGGTCTCTCCTATTTCCGGCCAGGGGCGAAAGCCAGCTGGATGCTGTGTCATTGCCTCATGGGTCTAATGGTGGCAATGGTTCAGGTAGTTCCGTTAGCTCTGTTGCACATGCGTCCTGTACAGAGGTGCTTCCTGGGCTTGGGCCTGGCCCCACAGAAGTCCTTGTTGACCAAAGTGTCAGTAACTCGGAGACTTTGTGTGGCCCTCTGCTGGTCAGAGAGCCTGGGGAATGTTACGAGGACAATGTTGCAGCACATTGGGTGTGGTGACCTTCCATCAGCTAATCTCAGCAGACATGTCCCTGAGTGGCTGGGGCATGTTGCACGAGGGCTGGGGCATGAGCGGGTGCTCGACTGGGTCCTGGGCATCCCAGCATATAAACGTGCTAGAGCTGAGAACTGTCTTCTTAGCTCTCCAGCATTTCTTGTCACGGTGCGTCCTGTCACGGCGCGTCCTGTCACAGTGCGTCCTCGCAGACGTGGCAGGAGGAGACAATTATCCATGTGAAATATTCTGCTCTTTTCTATTACTTACATAAAGACTGTAGCCTGTGTCATCCTATTGCTGCTTTCTTGTTCGCCTTTATAATCCCCTCTCTGTCATCCAGTCCTGCTGAGTCTTGGTCTCACATCACCAATATTCTGTGTCCCAGTTCTCAGTTCTGTGCAATCTTAAGTTTATGTATTATAGAGTATTGTGTTAGTATAGTTAGGTATTCTACTTCCCTGTCTGTTCTAGTATTTCCTGTGGTTCAAATAAACCTGTTGAACCATTCCACTGCCTCTTGTCTGTTCTCTGCACTTGGGTCCAATACTGAAAATACTGTCTCCTTTGTCAGCCATCTTAACATCTTGTGGGCTGGCTTGAGTGGCCACTCCAGAGGGTGGTGGATGCCTTGCTCAAGGGCACTTCAACATCAGTGCAGCAGTTGGGGAAGCAACAAGCTTCACTAAGACTTCCACCACATCCAAACACTACATGGACCAGGAAAAAGCATCAAGTGGAGGAGACAGGACTAGAAACAGGAAGTAGTTTGACGTAAGTAAGGGTGTGGAGGTCAGGGGGGCGGATGGTTCAATTCTCAACTCATGATAACAAGTTTTCATTTATTGAACCATGAGCAAGCTAACCTGAACCAAACTGTTTTAGATGCTAAACTGAAGCGTTAGCCAACCTCTTCATGTGACCAACTGGTGGAAATGTCTAGAACAATTCCTGCTGTTGGCACATAATCCTTTACTGGTGGAGGAACCTGATCTGAGCAGTATTCCTGTCAGAAACATGGAGGCTGAGCTTCACAGTTCAGACTCATTTCATGAAGTTTTCCAGGTCTGTTTTGCCTGCAACCTGGGGAAACGCATTTTCCAAATTCTCAGCCCTGATGGACAAATGTCAAACTGTGACAATGAGGAAACTTGGGAATAAAGTTGCTGTTGTTGTCAGTTGCTGGTTGAGTGTCTAATGAGATCCATGGAGGATGGAAACTGTGGGATAAAACCAGTCGACTGTTGACAGACGGATCAGCGTCTGCTCAGAGGAAACACTGAGCAGTTGTGTGGAAGTGTTTGAAACATTCAAACTGGATGATTTGAAATGTCTGATCCACTTTTTCTAATCAATGTTCATCTTGTTGAATTCATTTTAGATGAAAATGTTCATGTCTCTGTTGTTGTCATTCCTTACAAAAGATAACAATCTACTTTTTCAGGCTCCATGGTTGAAATGTCGGCCTTTACCTTTCATAACTAATCCACAGTGTTTTTAATAGAGACAGTGTGTGTTTACTGATGTAATATTCCTGTATGTTTCATGGTTGCACCTCTGCTCCTGTTGTTTGAGTCTAATATTTCTCGGACATGAAGACATCCAGGATGGCGGAGGGGTTTAACGAGACCTATCTGACTCTGCCAGGTCACGCCGGATTCAACAAACTCCGATATCTCTTCTTCTTCACATTCTTGACAGTCTACATCTTCATCTCCTTCACAGACTCCCTCATCGTCTTCCTCATCTGCTCCCAGCGGAGCCTCCACAAACCCATGTATGTCTTCATCGCCGCTCTGCTGCTGAACTCGCTCGCCGGCAGCACCGCCATCTACCCCAAACTGCTCTCTGACTTCCTGTCCGAGCGTCCTGTCGTGTCACGCTCCGCCTGCCTCTGTCAGGCGTTTGTCGTCTACTCCCTGGGCGTGTCCGGCTTCATGCTGCTGTCAGTCATGGCCTTCGACCGCTACATTTCCATCTGTGAGCCGTTGCGGTACGCCACACTGGTGTCGCCCTCGGCCGTAGCGGCGCTGCTGCTGCTGGCCTGGCTGCTGCCGGCCGGCCTGGTGGTGGGGGCGGCAGTGCTGGCCGGCCGGCTGCGGCTCTGCGGGTTTCGACTGGACAGACTCTACTGCAACATCTACTCCTTTGTGAATCTGAGCTGCGGGAGCACGCTGGTGAACAACGTGTACGGCTTGCTGTGCAACGCAATTATCGTGTTTCTGTCGATAGCGTTTGTTCTGTTTTCATACAGCCGGATCCTAGTGGTCTGCCTGCGGCAGTCCGGCTCCTTCAGAGGGAAGGCGGTGCGGACCTGCCTGCCTCACCTCCTCGTCTTCATCAACTACTCCGTCTGCACCGTGTTCGAGCTCGTCAACAACCGACTGCAGGCCGATGTGGACGCCGTCGTTCCCGCCGTCATGTCCGTTTCCATCGTCATCATCACAACTCTGTTCAACCCGGTGGTTTATGGGCTGAAGACACAGGAGATTTCTAAACGGGTTAAAAATCTGCTGTGTTACCGCAGAACTGAAAGATGATTTTTTTTAACTTTCATATTGCTGTTGTTCTTTAAACCTTTATTGATCCAGGAAAGGCTGAGTGAGCTCCACTCTGCTTCACACTCACACTGGGTGCAACCACAGTCTGCTGCTGTCTGTCACAACTGAGAATAACTTCCCATTTATGAAATAAAGCATTAAAGTAAACAGAGTCATAATCCTGTTTCCTGTTAATGTAACACATATTTCAATCATATAATAAAACATAGTAACAAAAACATGGATAATGTATATCAAAGTTTTCTGAATGGGTGAAAAACCTGTTGTGTTACTAGGGAACTGTGTCATGATTGTTAACCATCACATTCTTATCATCATTGTTATTTGAATCTTTATTGATCCAGGGAATATTAACAGAGCTCCACTCAGCAGCTCAACACAGTCACACTGGGATCTGACCAGTACAACCAGTCTGCTGCTGTTTGTCACAACTGCTTATGTATTAACATTCCCATTTATTAAATAAATCTTTAGACCATTAGACTAATAACAATTTACAGTTGATGGTGTCATCATCCCGTCAACACAATAATCTAATGAAAACATAGATAACATACATAAAAATCTGAATAATAGTCAAAATTGCCAAAAAATGTATTTGGCTCTTAACTAAGGGATGAATATAAACACTATCAGTTTAGTTATTCATTTTTTAACTGAAAATGTCAACCTTTTTGTTCATGTAAAAAAACAATGATGTAAAAAATGATCACATTAACAAGAAAGAAGTTTTGAAATAAATGGCAGGTAAATGTTTATATTTACCTATTATTTATATTCTGTACATTAACAGGATTATGATGCTTTAGATGTAAAGTGTTATTACATTAATGGGAAGTTATTTCATGTTCTGTTTTATTTAAGGTTTAATTTAACACTAAACAGGAACAAGATTAAAAACATATGCATGTATTTTGGAATTATTTTAATAATCTGTAGAAAAAGAGCTAGTGGCAACATAGATGTCACAGCAGAAGTGTGACTGGTTCACTTTCCATGATACACAGAGACACTTTACATAAAACAGAAGTATATACAAAAATGAAACCATCACAAAGAATTAACACTCCTTAAAAATAAAAATAAAAAATAAGAGAATAAGGAAAGAACGAGAGTACACATGGCACATGACATAAGAGCACAATACAGCTCACATTTAGTGCAAGGTGACAAAACACATGCAAATAGCAAGGCATTCTATTAAAACTAGTTCTACAATGAATCAGTTTCCAGTGTCAACATGTCGCTGGTCCTCCAGTCTGTCAGTAGGAGGCGCTGTGCAAGAGAGAGTCTGATGCAGGAAGAGAAGAAGGAGAAATCCAGTCTGAGCATGCGCACTTCATCAGCTGTAGCTACAGCTGCGTTGCAAAGGAAAACATCATCGGTTGTTTTTATTTTGTCTTTTCTCTTCGCCTTGAGTTGTAATAATGGCCGGGACCGCGCTGAAAAGACTCATGGCTGAATATAAACGTGAGTTAAGGTCAGCAGCTGAGGCTGACAGGCCAGCTCTCACTGTACTGCTGTCACAGTAGCTAAAACTAGTGCAACGTAGCTAAGTCGCTAAGCTAAGCTAACAGTTGGCCCCAATAAACACCATTAATTCCATTCCGCCAAACTCCTTTAAAGATCCTGACAGTTTAATGTCGCCCTGCTTACCGGTGAAGTTTTACGTCAAGTAGAACACAGCTTAAAACCCTTTAGGAATATATTGAATCCACTGTTTAATTCGGCAGTTATCAAAAACACCATTTAGCACTTATTGCAATAAGATGTCAAGTTATTGTTTCACCTGCTCGCTAACTTGTCCCTCCGCGCTGTGTTTTGGTGGAAGAAAATTGTGTGAATAACGGCTGAAACAATTATATAACGTTGAATATAAACTTTATTGAAATAAGTGTTGCTTGGTGTAAATTCAGGCCATTGAATGTATGCCGAATTGGAAGATTGCGTACTAAAGATTCGTCGACTGTCTTAAGTTGTGTTCTGAAGTGTTTTTACGTTTGACAAAACATCAAATTGACAGATTTTCTTAAAGTTGAGTTTGGCGTGACTTTCTCTCCACACGAGAGAAAGCAGCACGAGCGGGGGCTAGGTGTAATCAGCCTTAACGTTTACCTGTCTGTGTTAGCTTGGTAAAGGTTACGTTTACTAACTTGTTTAAGACCAATCTAACCTAACCAGTTTAGTAAATTAAACCTTATGTTCAGGTATATCTAGGTTGCGGTAATACATGTTCTTTGTCGTCTGGATATGTAAGCTATATTGGTGTTTTGGTACCGTTAGCCTATCTGTCCCAGCTGTTACGCCCACCTCTATAACTTTTAATATTAGCATATTTAGCACTAATCTAATTTGGGAACCTCAGCAGCAGCAGCTAGCTGCATTTATATTTCAGTTTCTAAATTATTCTTGGACATTTAGCTGAGTCTGACATCCACAGCAACTCACCAACATGACAAGCACCAGTAAAGAGGTGAAGGGTCAGAGGTCACAGCACCCAGACTATAATGATGAAGGGAGAAACATTGAGTTTACTAAGGCTGTGTTCAGATGAAGAAGAGACAGATAAGTCCATCATGTTAGATAAAGTTACAGGAAGTCTAGTCTCTAATCTGCAGGATGACAGGTTCAAACTCCAATAAACAAGCTGCTGGTGAGTCATGTGACTTTTCTTTGCAAGTCCTGGATGGCTTGTGATTGGTCAGTTTGAACCTGAGAGAAACAAATACAGAAATACAACAAAGTCGATTTTTTCCTCTCTGGTTCAGACTGAAGGAAACCAGCTGGAGGATCAGAGTCTGATGCGTGTGTGTTTCGTTTCAGAATCTGATGTGGGTGTGTTGTGTTTGTTTCAGAGTCTGATGTGTGTGTGTTGTGTTTGTTTCAGAGTCTGATGTGTGTGTGTTGTGTTTGTTTCAGAGTCTGATGTGTGTGTGTTGTGTTTGTTTCAGAGTCTTTTGTGTGTGTGTTGTGTTGTGTTTCAGAGTCTGATGTGTGTGTGTTGTGTTTGTTTCAGAGTCTGATGTGTGTGTGTTGTGTTTCAGAGTCTGATGTGTGTGTGTTGTGTTTCAGAGTCTGATGTGTGTGTGTTGTGTTTGTTTCAGAGTTGACCCTGAACCCACCGGAGGGGATCGTAGCAGGTGAGACGCAGATGTCTGTAACCATAGTAACCTTTACTTCAGAGCAATATGGCGGTCCTATAGCCTGTGTTTTAAGTTTACTGGACACCAGTAATACCGGTGACACCAGTAATACCGGTGACACAAGTCATACCGGTGACACCAGCCCGGGCGGCTGTGGCTCAGGAGGTAGAGCGGGTCGTCCACTAATCAGAAGCTCGGTGGTTCGATCCCCGGCTCCTCCAGTCCGCATGTCGAAGTGTCCTTGGGCAAGATACTGAACCCCAAATTGCTCCCGAAGGTCGGCCAGCACCCTGCGTGGTAGCTCGCCGCCATCGGTGTGTGAATGTGTGTGTGAATGGGTGAATGTAGGCATATTGTAAAGCGCTTTGGATAAAAGCGCTATATAAATGCAGCCCATTTACCATTTACCATTAATACCAGTCATACCAGTGACACCAGTAATACCAGTGACATGAGTGACGCCAGTTATACCAGTCATACCGGTGACCAGGGTCCAAAATTAACTTTTTGGCTTACCTGCCAAGGTGGCTGGTGGATGAAAAAATTTACCGGCCAGACAGATTTTTTACCAGCCAAAAATAATAAATTGCTTTTTACTATTGCAATTTGCTATTATTACTATTTAGCATGTCATCTTGGTCTCATATGCAATTTTTAATATTATAGTAGTGTGCAGTAATAGTAGTAACATAAACTGTATGCAGAAATAATAATTCAGCTGTTTCAACACTAAAGTGTAACACATTTGAATTAATAAATTCAGTGGTATTTGCCTTTAAGTGCAAGAACGATCATTTATTAAGGAGTTTGAGAATATAACAATTACAGAGGACTTAACAATAACAAGTAAAAATAAGCAAAGGCCCATTCACATCTAGAACGATAAAGATAACTATAACTATAAAAAGATTTAAATCGTTCTAAGTAAATAGAATGTCTGTGTTCACACTACAACTGTATCTATAAAAACCTCAAACACGACAACTATAGCTGTATTCTTGGTTCCATCGCAGAGTGATTTTTCTGGCGGTAGAGACAACGATAAAACATTTTCAACCAATCAGACTAGAGTTCTACAAAGGACGGGTTGGGAGAGTTCAGTTCACTGCTGCTGAGGATCTGATGACAGAAGTCCAGAGGAACAAAGACCAAAAGCCTCTAAACATGTTGAAAAGAAACGTGACGAACCGGTCGGGAGCGGAACAGCTCTTGGGATTAGTGGCAAGGCTGTTTACTGACCTGGAAGCTAGTTATATCGCTAACTTTTGCTAGCATGATGCTAAGAAAATAGCATAATCTCTTGGCCAACCTGACCGCAAATGTGCCTATTATCCTGTTTTCAATATGACCGGGAGGGAACAACAGAGCCCACAGTATCCTGTTGAAACCCGTTTAGCCACGGAGACGTTCAGGTGTTTCTCTCAACATGGGCTACAGGAGACTTTACTCTTTGATCCACAGTAGATGTGGTGAGCAGAGTCTCCTACTGGTAAAGAAATGAATAGCTTCACTTGGTGACCATTAGTACCATCAGCTCTCATATAAACAAAGCGCAATAATGTTATGAAAGCGCCATAAAAGAGCATTATTATCTGCCATCTCCTCCTCTCTTTTTGCGGCCATGTATGAACCCAAATCCTTCGGCTCTGTCGTTATTTACTTTAGTGAGCGAGTAAAATAAAAGCACGTCGGTAAAGTCATCACGCTCCATTTTTTCTCGGAATATTCGCCGCTGATATTGTTGTAGTGTGAACGGCCTGAAGTTCGCCTGTTTTCTTTCTCTTTCCTGGGGGCTCCACTCCCACAGTAAATCTCCACATGGCTGGGTTTGTTTCAACCATAGATATATAATACTGTGTCAACTGCCCGGATGACAACAAGTACCTCACGTACTGTAACAAAAACAATCGCACGGTTTGATGACTGACGCAATTACGTACTACGCACAACACACGCAGTACGGCAGATCGAAGTGTCAGCAAACCAGCAGCTTTCTCCAATGTGTAGGAAATTCATTTTTTTCTGCCAGCCAGAGTGGCGGGTGGTCTCCATAATTTACTCGCCAAAGACTAAATTTACCTGCATTTGGCGACTGGCGAGTGTTAATTTTGGACCCTGCCGGTAATACCAGTGACACAAGTAATACCAGTGACACAAGTAATACCAGTGACATCAGTGACACCAGTGACACCAATAATACCAGTGACATCAGTGACACAAGTAATATCAGTGACACCAGTAATACCAGTGACATCAGTGACACAAGTAATACCAGTGACACCAGTAATACCAGTGACACCAGTAATACCAGTGACATCAGTGACACCAGTGACACCAGTAATATCAGTGACATCAGTGACACCAGTAATACCAGTGGCACCAGTAACACCAGTAATACCAGTGACACCAGTAATACTGGTGACACATCAGTAACATCAGTGACACCAGTAACACCAGTAATACCAGTAACACCAGTGACATCAGTGACACCAGTGACACCAGTAATACCAGTGACATCAGTGACACCAGTAATACCAGTGGCACCAGTAACACCAGTAATACCAGTGACACCAGTAATACCGGTGACACATCAGTAACATCAGTGACACCAGTAACACCAGTAATACCAGTAACACCAGTGACACCAGTGACACCAGTAACACCAGTAATACCAGTAACACCAGTAATACCAGTAACACCAGTAATACCAGTAACAACAGTAACACCAGTAATACCAGTGACACATCAGTAACACCAGTGACACCAGTAATACCAGTGACACCAGTAACACCAGTAATACCAGTAACACCAGTAATACTGGTGACACATCAGTAACTTCAGTGACACCAGTAATACCAGTAACACCAGTAACACCAGTGACACCAGTAACACCAGTAATACCAGTGACACCAGTGACACATCAGTGTCGGACGGTACTGAAATTTTCAGTACCGTCGGTGAAAAAGTAGCGCCCCCCTGCGGTTTGGCGGTTTACCGCCAACCCCAGACACTATGACATTTTATATTGTTTATCAATATTTTATTTTGTATAATAAGTAGGCTATTGATATATTTATCAATATTATATTTTAAAATTTTCCCGTGAAATGATAAATACTGAGAACAAGAGTTAATAGAAGTGGTTTGAGGTACAGAGAGGAGCAGTGCTCACGAGACTAGAGCGCCCCGTATAGCCTAGGACTCATAGTTATGAATAAGTAATGAGCAAGGAAATCGTACTGTAGCCTATTTGTTATAGCCTCTCTGATGTAGGTCTATGCTCTAAATATAAGCTACAGGTCCATTCCACGTCTGTCCCTAAAGAACCGCTTGCACAGCTGTTCAAGAACAATATTGGACTTTTTACACCGGCTGGGGTTGAGATTTAAAATTTAAATTTCTCAAACACTGGAAAAAAAACACTGCGAGTACAGCAGGCTACAGCGCACTGATAGACGGATGTGAAAGTCTCTCCCTCTCCTCCTTTTTTCCATCCAGCAAGTCAGGGCCATCAAAACGTGTAAAGTAATTTCACACATATGATTACTGACCTTTAGAACAACAGTGCGAGGCGCACAGAGACATGAAGCGTGCGATAGCCTGTCTGTTGATGAACTGAAAGCATTCATTGCGCAGTACTATTGCGCTTCTGTATTTCCATGGAACATCCAAACATGAATATCGACAGCTACTCGACATAAACAGACTTTTTTCAGACAAGCCATGCCAAAGAACCGCTTCAGAGAAATCCTGTGAGAGTGTTGACTGTCGGTCGGAGGAACAGAGGAGAGCGAGACAGGTGTTGCGTAATCACGTTCATTCATTCATAAGTTTATGAATTAATATTGAACGTGTCGCGTGTCCGATCCCACACCGCACATCCTCGGGTATATTGTTATTGTTGTCAAACGTGTGAAGTTTGGGCCAGATTTGACCATGCACAGTCGCGTTACAACCCACTTCCTGTTTCGTGTCACCAGTAGGTGGCGCAATGCCTGTGACTCCTAACGTTGGGGCTATGATATAGCCCTGGTTCTCTGAGGGAGAGAACGAGACGTCACCACATATGGGATACGCCTTCCTGAGGCGCTTTGCTCCGAAGTCCTCTAAAACCACGCCAGAATGGCTGATTGAGCTGTCAATCATCCCTCGTCAACCGAGCATATATATATGATGTGACAGCGGAAATTACCTCATTTACCCTTAATTCGCGGTGGCCAGAACACACTGAGGCACCGGACAGGGCGAGGCCCTCTGTGGTGATGTCTCGTTCTCTCCCTCAGAGAACCAGGGCTATATCATAGCCCCAACGTTCTCTTTCAGTCGAGACCTCGACGTCACCACATATGGGAACATATACCCCCCACGCCGAGCCCGTCCGCGTCCCTAACCACACAGAGGAGATAAAAACCACATCTCGTGGCCCATAACACTATGACTGAAGATACTGATGCGCTGACCTAAATCATGGGGATCAATAAACTAAGGCATGAATGGCCGTGGGGAAAATATGTATATATATATAGTAGGCTATATATATAGGCTACATATATAACTTATGAAGGTGCTTGTGGGTTACAGGACGTCATTACTGACAACACACTATGCGCAACGCTCTGAGTGACATCCAGATTGTAGAAACGGGCAAAGGTATGAGGGGAAGCCCAGCTGGCTGCCGCACAAATATCCTCTATGGATAGCCCATTCAAAAGCGCCACCGAAGCTGCCATGCCCGCGTAGCCCCTGTGGAAGCTCTTTCTGTGCCAAACCGTAGGCCATGGAAATAGTATCCACTATCCAATGCGCCAAACGTTGTTTGGAGATAGCGCGACCCTTAGTCTGAGCTCCAAAACATGAATAACTGCTCAGAGCTCCACCAGTCTTTCGTATGGTAAATGCGCAAGGCTCTGACAGGACACAACCTATTCAAAACCTGCGCATCCTCCGATGCAAACGGAGGGGGAGAAAAAGCAGCAAGCCTAATAATCCTCGTCCTGTAATGAGAGGAAATATTTTTCGGCTGATATGCTGGATTGGGGCATAGTGTCACACTGCTATCCTCTTCTGCAAATTGCATACACACATTGTTAACAGACAGAGCCGCAAGGTCCCCCACGCGCTTCGCAGAGGTTATAGCCAAGAGAAACGCTGTCTTTAAGGAGACCAGTTTAATTGGCGCACTCCATGGGCTCAAATGGAGTCTGGCACAAGTTAAATCCCAATTTGGCATCAGTCTAGCGCAAGCCGGCCTCAACCTCCTCGCGTCTTTAAGGAACCGAGAAGCCAGCAGGTGATTACCCGGGGAGCCACCATCAATACCCATATGGCACGCCAAGATAGCCGCGAGATAAACCTTAAGGGTAGATGGCGAGAGACTCTTGTCAAACAGCTCCTGTAAAAACAGCAGGATATCAGTTATATTGCTCAAAGACGCGCCATTTATAAGTGTAAAGTGCCCTCGTTGAGGGGGCTCTAGCACTTTGGATTGTGGAGATTACAGACGCGTGAATTCCCCTGACAGTGCTCTCCACTCAGGGGCCAAACCCATAGTTTCCATCTCTGGGGATGTTGGTGCCAAATTATCCCTTTCGCTTGTGATAATAGGTCCCTGCGTAATGGTATTTCCCACGGAGTGCCGACTACTAAAGCCATCAAGTCCGCGAACCATATCTGGCTGGGCCAGCGAGGAGCAACCAGCAATAGCGAGATTCCCTCCTCGCGCACCCTGTCCAATACTGCTGGAATCAGCGGGATTGGAGGGAATGTGTAAAGGCGCAAGCCTGGCCACTGGTGAGCGAGAGTGTCTACGCCTAGTGGAGGGTCGTCTCTCCGTAGCGAGTACCACAACGGGCAATGCGTCACCTCTCGGCTTGCAAAGAGTTCGACGATCGTTCCCAGATCTGAATCACTGTCTCCGGATGGAGCCTCCATTCCGTTGCGCGGGGCTTCCCTCTGGAGAGCAGATCTGCAGCATGATTCTGACTCCCCGGCAAGTGACTCGCTCGGAGAGACAGCAACCGGCTCTGAGACCATAACATCAAGCGACGGGCCAGTTGGGACATTGGTCTCGAACGGAGGCCGCCCGCACGATTTATGTATGATACTGTGCTGACGTCTGTTCTCACCAGAGCGTGTGAGCCCTTGACATAAGGCAGAAAATGTTTCAGAGATAGGAATGCGGCTAAGAGCTCCAATACATTTATGTGGAAGCGCGTCTGTGCACCCCTCCACAAACCACTCGCCATCCTTCCCTCGTATACTGCACCCCAACCTCATCTCGACGCCCCCGTGGTAATCACCCGATGACGGAGAACTGGGCCTAATAGCACGCCTACTGACAGTAGTGAGTGATTTCTCCATGGAGAAAGGGCTCGCCAACACTGTCTGTCTGCTAACAGCCAGCGCGCTCTGTCTCGTTTGGGGTGCGCACTGCGTAAGGAACCATTCCTGTATGGGTCTCATTTGCAATAGACCCAACGGAATCACAGCCACCGCTGCTGCCATGAGTCCTAGTAACCTCTGACACAGGGTGACCTGAACTCGTTTGCCCAGCCGAAACCTTGCCACGCATGCCTCGAGGGAAGATATCCTTGTTTCCGACAGCTTTACGCACATCTGTGTGGAGGATAATTCCAGCCCCAGGAACAGAGTCTGTTGGCTTGGCCTCACGCGGCTCTTTTCCCAATTTATCATCAAACCGAGGGAGTTTAAGTGGGATATAGCTATCCTCGCATTCCTCTCTGCCTGTGTTTTCGACTCTGACGCAATTAGCCAATCGTCTAAATAGCAAAATAGACGAATCCCTCTCTGGCGCAGGGGGGCTACTGCCGCTTCCATGCACTTTGAAAAGGTCCTTGGGGCCAGACTCAGACCGAACGGCAGCGAGAGGTACTCATATGCCTCGTCTTGAAATGCAAACCTCAGAAATTTTCTGTGGCGCACTGTAACCGGGACGTGAAAACATGCATCTTTCAGATCGATGGTAATAAACCAATCGTTCTGACGGATACTTTGAAAAAGCTGTTGATGTGTGAGCATGCGGAAGGGAAGCCTTTTTAAACTCTTGTTTAGCAGCCGTAGGTCCAGAATTGGTCTGAGACCCCCGTCCTTCTTTGGGATCAGAAAATACTGACTGTAAAAACCGTAGTTCGCTTCTGACGGAGGAACACGTCTTATAGCCCCCTTTGCCAGGAGTGACAGAATTTCCTGTTTTAAGATTTTTTTTTTTTGCCATTTTATGCTTTATTTGAGAGATATAGTGAGAGAGAGACAGGAAGGTATGGGAGAGAGAGCGAGGGGAGGACATGCAGTAAAGGGCCACGGGTCGGATTCGAACCCGGGTCGCTGCGGGAAGGCCTGAGCCAAATGGTACACGCCCTACTCGGTGAGCCACCAGGGCGCCCAGAATTTCCTGTTTTAAGACATGAGCCTGCCGGTCTTGTACCGTAGAGACCACTATGCCCATAAAAGGAAGGGGGCTGCGTGCGAATTGAAGAACATAGCCTTCCGACATAGTTTTTACCACCCAGGGACCTGCGCATGCGCGCCATGTCCAAGTGGTCCACTGGCTTCCCTACCGACACCACAGGGGGTGCCCTAAGCTCATTATATTGTTTATGCATGTTGTCCCAGACTCTACTAGTCGTGTAGAGTCATTTCTTTCCTCTGTGTGCAAGAGCGAGACAGAGTGGGAGAATGAGACAGACTGGTTGTGTAAAACGGGAGAAACCTCACAGTTTTTGACTTTATTAAATGCTGTGGACTGGGGAGCCCTACATGTGTAAGAGCGGGGGGAGACATGAGAAGTGGAGACCCGTGCCATCTTGGGCTGGGGGACAAAACTGTTCACATGCTCTTCCATCAGAGTGTTCAGTGAGAGACACAACGGAACAGAGTCCTCTGGAAACGCCCTCTTCATAGCTATAATGACATCAGGCCCGTCTCTCCTTTGTGGGCTGGTGCCCACGGCCCACTGCCCTCGGCCTGAATCGCTCTCTGGCCCAGCCTCTGCCCACCGCCGGCTGAGGTGCAGTCCTGGCAGGTGGGTGATCAGTCCTCTCTGGTGCGTGTCTCCCTTGAGCTGAGAGAGAACGCTGGTGAGGGTGCTGCTGCTGAGGCCCGTAGGAGTATGGAGGTGCGGGTTTCCTGTCATATCTCCGTCTGGGCATCATGTCTTTGAGAGCTGCCTCTGTATTCTTATCTGTTTCAAAGCGCTTGCGCATGTCATCAACAGCAGGCCCAAAGAGGCCTGAGGGGGACACAGGTGTGTTTAGTAGTGCTCTGTGTTCCTCAGCCTGTAGTTGAGCTAGATTCAGCCATAAATGTCTCTGGATGCAAACAGAAAAACCCATTGATCTGCCAACAGCCTGGGCGGCGCATCTGGATAGCGTCATGACAAAGTCAGTAGCTTTTCTGAGCTCAGTGACTGAATCCTGGGTGATGTTTGCATCCAGCTCCTTTAATAGGGAGGCCTGGTAGGCCTCTAGAAGGCCCAACGTGTTCAGCACAGCAGCAGCCTGGCCTAAACAGCTGTAGGTCTTCTCTGCCAGGGAAGAGGTGATCTTGCAGGGCTTAGTAGGGAGTTGGGGCTTGCCTCCACGACGGGTGGATGTGGGGAAGAGATAAGACGCTACACTCTCCTCAACAGGGGGCATGCTGAGGTAGCCAACCTCTGCTGCCTTATCCACGCTGGTGTAGGGGAGGAACCCTTGCACAGGGGCCCTAGCTTCATACGGGGCCTTCCATGCACGCCCTACTTCATCAAAGACATCTGAGAAAAAGGGGAGTGGGCGTGACTGTGCCTTCTTCTCAGAGTCTGGGTAGAAGGCGTTCCCCAGGTGCAGTGTTAATTTCGTTAACGAAAACTATGACGAAAAATGTTCGTCAACGAGCTTTTTTCCATGACTAAGACGAGACGTTGACGAGCTAAAAATAGATCTTTGATAATAAAAACTATGACGAAATGTATGTTTTGTTTTCGTTGACGAGACGAGACGGGACTAAAATGTTACTGGTGGGCTATCGGACATCCAAAATGCATGATATTGTCCCCCAATTGTGCGTCTAGTCTGTCTGTCAAAATATAAGCAATGCATCCCTGTCATTGGTTGAATTGGTTGAGGGATGCGTGCAGATTCCCACAATCCCAGCGACAGGTGATGATGTCCCAAACCGACAGCGAGTTACAACAACCTGATGGCTTCAGCGCAAAAAGGGTTTGGTCGGAAAAAAAGAATAGATCTATGGACACACTTTACTTATGATTCGGCAGAAAGGAAAACACAATGCACTGTAGTAACGGGAGACGGAGAGACGCCCTGTTGCTACAAATTAGGTGGGAAGAATACGACCAACCTGAAGAGACACTTGAAGGCGCACCACCCTGCTATTTATACCACAGTAAGTTAGCTAACCAAGCATATACATTTGCTAACGTTAAGTCAGTGTTACTGTGCAGTCGGCTATGTCAACTTGTGGCAAATTTGCTAGCAAGCCACGTTGGCTTAGCCTGGAAGTCAGTCTTTCTTGCAAAATGTACACAAGTAAAAGTGTTGAGAGAGTGAAATGTTGCTTTACGAATTTCAACACTTGATACAACCTGTCACCTTGATTCCAATTTCCGATACCTGTATTAATTGAATTAGTTTAAAGAGAAAACATTTTGACTAAAAGTAATGACTAAAAGTTGACTAAAATGTAATGACTTTTCGTCGACTAAAACTGGACTAAAACTATGAAGGATAAAAATGACTAAAATGTGACTAAAATTAATAAGCATTTTCATCTAAAGACTAAGACTAAGACTAAATCTAAAATAGCTGCCAAAATTAACACTGCCCAGGTGAGACCTTGCTGGAGGGGGGTGATCAGGCCAGGGCACCTCCAGCCTCTGTGCTGCCTTACCAACCAGCTCCTCCAGCTCCTTGGTGAGAGGAGCCACCCTAAATCTTTTATGGGGCTCAGCAGAGGGGAGCTCTCCCTCCTCTGCCTCTTCCTCTCCTGGGTCCTCCTCTTCTCCCTCATACTCCGAAAACTCCACTTCCTCCTCACTGTTGTAAAAGGAAACCCCAGGCAGTGGCATGTCCTCAGCCTCCCTGCTTGCCGCCGCACCACAGAACGCAACAGGTGGGGGGGAATGAAGCTGGGGCTGCCGTCTCTGGAGGGTCAGACCATGATGGCCCATGTGTGGATCCGCCCTTCTTGAGCCAGCCGCATCTCTCGATTGGGGCATGGTTTCCATGGGGGAATTGTGTTCAAAAAGGGCCGCTCTATATTTCAGGTCACTGGGAGCCATCTTAGAGCAAGCAGTGCATGATCCTGGCAGGCCTAGCGAGCTGTCTGCATGCTCGGGGCCTAGGCAGAACACACACAGGTCGTGCTCATCGGAGGAGGGAATGTAGCGGCCACATGGACACCGTCTCGAGGCCGCCATCTTGCACGAGGCACGCTGCATAGCGTGACCTCGCCAGTAATCTCTAGAAGAAAGAACAAATTAGTATCTCGTTGCAATAAAATTGAAAAGAAGGTAACCGTAGTCACTAAGGAGTGTAAACTCCAACGGAATCGCACTGCGAAGGTACGGTAGGCTAAGTAGCCTAGTTAATAGAATTAGCCCGCTTACCTTCAGAGACTTAGCTGTGGCTAGCTAGCTTAGCGGGCTAGCCGCTAGCGCTCGCAATTCAGCCCAAAAAGCTCAACGACGCTCTGGCAGGGACAGAATACCGGCTGCAGTGAGCTTATCAGTCGTGAACTAATGAGAGAAACACAGCCAAGTAGTGCAAAGAATAGATAATAGATAGTCTTCGATAGAGGCTTCGAAGTCCACCGCGAAGGAAGGGTGAATGAGGTAATTTCCGCTGTCACATCATATATATATGCTCGGTTGACGAGGGATGATTGACAGCTCAATCAGCCATTCTGGCATGGTTTTAGAGGACTTCAGAGCAAAGCGCCTCAGGAAGGCGTATCCCATATGTGGTGACGTCGAGGTCTTGACTGAAAGAGAACTGGCCTGTATATGTCCTCAGGCCTGGACTCTGGACCAGCATGTGAAATCTGGTGCAGATTGGACAATGTAAACTCAAGTTAACACAGCTTCCTGTTTCATGGCGAAACATTGAAATAGCCGTGCCGCCATGGCAACTCCGTTCGACGAAAGCTCCCGATCTTCACCACTGAGCGTCATCAAGGTCTTACGGCTTTTCTGACCACATTTGAGGTGGATTTGGTCAACCCGCTACGAGAAGCACCACAAAGTTTAAAACATGTAATTTCCTGTCGCCAGTAGGTGGCACTATGACTATAACCGAATATCGGCATGTAGATGTGTTCAGGCCGAGACTCTCATCAAACGTGTGAAGTTTGGGCCACATGTGACCATGTACAGTGGTGTTACAACCCACTTCCTGTTTCATGGCGAAACAAGGAAATTCGCTGCCACGCCCACGCCGTGTGACGAAAACTCAAGCTTTTGATAACTTTTCATCGTCCAGGTCTTTTATACACGCTGACCAAGTTTGACATGGATCCGATCAACCGCCTAGGAGGACTTTGTTAAAGTGCGACCCCTGCAAATGGCCAAAAACGCCCAAAAATGTCACAATCAATTCAAAATGGCGGACCTCCTGTTGGTTTTAGGCGCATGGTACCGCCAGACTTTTTTTTAAAGTCTCGACATGATACACGTGCCTACCAAGTTTCGTACGTCTAGGACAAACGGGGCGCTATCGAGCCATTTTGCCACACCCATGTGCAAGACCCATAAAATATATAATTTTTCACCACTTCTGACGCGTGTGCAAAGTTTCGCAACTTTTCGAGCACGTTTAGGCCTCAAAAGTGGGTCTTGCACATGGGCGTGGCAAAATGGCTCGATAGCGCCCCCTACAAGATTTCAACGGAGTATCCCTCGCTGTACGTTTGTCCTAGACTTACGAAACTTGGTAGGCACGTGTATCATGTCGAGACTTTAAAAAAAAGTCTGCCGGTACCATGCGCCTAAAACCAACAGGAGGTCCGCCATTTTGAATTGATTGTGACATTTTTGGGCATTTGTGGCCATTTGCAGGGGTCGTACTTTAACGAAGTCCTCCTAGGTGGTTGATCGGATCCGCGTCAAACTTGGTCAGCGTGTATAATAGACCTGGGCGATGAAAAGTTATCAAAAGCTTGAGTTTTCGTCACACGGCGTGGGCGTGGCGAGGCGGCGAATTTGAAACAGGAAGCTGCGTTAACTTGAGTTTACATCGTCCGATCTGCACCAGATTTCACATGCTGGTCCAGAGTCCAGGCCTGTGGACATCTACAGGCCAGTTAGGAGTCATAGGCATTGCGCCACCTACTGGTGACACGAAACAGGAAGTGGGTTGTAAAGCGACTGTGCATGGTCAAATTTGGCCCAAACCTCACACGTTTGACTAGAGTCCAGGCCTGAACACATCTACATGCCGATATTCGGTTATAGTCATAGCGCCACCTACTGGCAACAGGAAATGACAAGTTTTAAACTTTGCTGTGCTTCTCCTAGCGGGTTGACCAGATCCACCTCAAATGTGGTCAGAAAAGCCGTAGGACCTTGATGACGCTTAGTTGTGAAGATCGGGAGCTTTCGTTGAACGGCGTTGCCATGGCGGAACGGGGAATTTCGATGTTTCGCCAAGAAACAGGAAGCAGTGTTAACTTGAGTTTACACTGTCCGATCTGCACCAGATTTCACCTGCTGGACAAGAGTCCAGGCCCGAGGACATCTACAGGCCAATTGGAAGTCACAGTCATTGCGCCACCTACTGGCAACAGGAAGTAAGCTTTGTGCGATAATCACCACATGATTTACATAGAATTTTCATGGTGTGGGCCACGTCAACCGGTCGGTGTCCGGTAATGACGCCGCGGCTGCAACACACCCCGACTTGCGCACAGCTGCGAGGGCCCGTTCATCACTGCTTGCAGTTTTAATTATAGTTTGTTACCGTTTATCATTTAATTGGTAAGTCCCTTTTTGCCGTTTTGCTACTCAAGTGCTTTTGGAGCTGTGCCTGTAATATTTCATATAATAAAGTATACAATAAAACGTCAACAAAAAAAATGCAGTGATGACGGCAATGAGCTCAACCCCACGGTAGGTGTCACATGACCGCGGTATTGCGGTAATGCGGTAACCGTCACAGCCCTACACATCAGTAACATCAGTGACACCAGTAACACCAGTATCCAGAGGCGTCAGTTCATCCATGTGATCTTAATAGAAACATGAGCCTGATGCTTTAAGCGGCGCAGCATCAGGACCGCAGCCTGGCAGCAGTTGGTCATGTGACCACATCTCAGTGTTGGTCATGTGACCACATCTCACAGCTCAGTGTTGGTCATGTGACCACATCTCAGTGTTGGTCATGTGACCACATCTCACAGCTCAGTGTTGGTCATGTGACCACATCTCAGTGTTGGTCATGTGACCACATCTCAGTGTTGGTCATGTGACCACATCTCACAGCTCAGTGTTGGTCATGTGACCACATCTCAGTGTTGGTCATGTGACCACATCTCACAGCTCAGTGTTGGTCATGTGACCACATCTCAGTGTTGGTCATGTGACCACATCTCACAGCTCAGTGTTGGTCATGTGACCACATCTCACATCTCACTGCACTTCAGATCTGGCTCTGTCAGATTAACGATGATGATGAGGAGTGTTGAGCCTTAACGTCATGTAACAACCTGGTTCACACTGCTCACACTGACTGAATCCACACTCACATTCAGAAGTCAATATCTGAATTTTTCAGCTAGTGAGTTTGGTTGTAGACACACACACACACACACACACACACCAACCCCCCAAATAATCCAGCACACTCAGCCTGGAGCTTCTTAACCAGTCTTTCAGTATTGTTTGTTTGCAGGTTGTTTTTTCTGTCTTTGACACAGCAGATGAAACACTAACTAGTCTCTTCCCCTCACAACACAAATAAACAGAATATCTCTACAGAACACTAACATGTTTCCTGTCTGCATGTTTTCAGGTCCTGCCAACGAGGAAAACTTCTTTGAATGGGAGGCGCTGATCATGTGAGTCCCAGCTGGCTGTTAAAGTGCTAATCAGTCTAGTTGTTTCATTTTTGATCATTTCTGCTTTTTCTTCTTCTTCCACTAATTCAGGCTGTAATCTGTGAATCCTCCATACCTGCACCTTGTGTTACTGCTGTTTCACACCAGAATATTAATACTGGACTTACTTTGCATCAGTCACTTTTATTACGACTGCTGATACTGCAAACTTGATATTAGGACTGAAAGATATTGACACAAAATCTAATGGCCATTTTTATTACAACTCTTTTTATTGGGGTTTTCAGAGTTAGACATACAGTCGAAAATAGGAAAAAGAATTTTCAATGCAGATATAGAGAAAGCATGAAAAATAACAAAAAATAAAGATAAAACATCAAATTTTCACAGGTGTGTCATCGTAAATATGAGGACAAAAAGGAGTATTGCAAAATAGTTTGCAATTTGCAGTTTAATTTTTTGCAAATTCAGTTGAAATATAGACAACACGAAAATGTATTAAGAAAGGATTAATTAGAAAAAATAAAAAGGAAATAATGGAAGTAAAAGGAAAAGAAAATAAGAAAAAAAAAGGTGGCGAAAAAATTTTCTAATTGTCATTTTAACTGAGATTCTTATCATCACAAGTTTTTCTTGTCTTTAAAATAGTTGAAAGAAAAGTGATTCTTATAACACTCCTTGTTCACAAATCCAGTTTGGACCAAACTCTCTCTGAAGAAACTAACTGCAGAGTTCATAGTGCGACTTTTCGATTTTTATTTTTACCTGTTCAGCTCTATTTGAAATCCAAATCCACATTCCAACAGTATTGATTTTTGCATGTTGCCTCATGCTGTCTCCTTCTCACTTGAAGCGGGACGTTCTGTTCTGTTCTGTTCTGTTCTGTTCTATCTGTTCTGTTCTGTTCTATCTTTTCTGTTCTGTTCTGTTTTATCTGTTCTGTTCTGTTCTGTTCTGTTCTGCTCTATCTGTTCTGTTCTGTTCTGTCTGTTCTGCTCTGTTCTGTTCTGTTCTGTTCTGCTCTGTTCTGCTCTATCTGTTCTGCTCTGTTCTGTTCTGTTCTGTTCTATCTGTTCTGTTCTGTTCTGCTCTGTTCTGTTCTGTTCTGTTCTGTTCTGTTCTGTTCTGTTCTATCTGTTCTGTTCTGTTCTGTTCTGTTCTGTTCTGTTCTGTTCTGCTCTGTTCTGCTCTATCTGTTCTGTTCTGTTCTGTTCTGTTCTGCTCTATCTGTTCTGTTCTGTTCTGTTCTGTTCTGCTCTATCTGCTCTGTTCTGTTCTGTTCTATCTGTTCTGCTCTATCTGTTCTCTTCTGTTCTGTTCTGTTCTGCTCTATCTGCTCTGTTCTGTTCTGTTCTGTTCTATCTGCTCTGCTCTGCTCTGCTCTATCTGTTCTGCTCTGTTCTGCTCTGTTCTGTTCTGCTCTGTTCTGCTCTATCTGTTCTGTTCTGCTCTATCTGTTCTGTTCTGTTCTGTTCTGTTCTATCTGCTCTGCTCTGTTCTGCTCTATCTGTTCTGTTCTGTTCTGTTCTGCTCTATCTGTTCTGTTCTGTTCTGTTCTGTTCTGTTCTATCTGCTCTGCTCTGTTCTGTTCTATCTGTTCTGTTCTGTTCTGCTCTGCTCTGTTCTGTTCTGTTCTGCTCTATCTGTTCTGTTCTGCTCTGTTCTGTTCTGTTCTGTTCTGTTCTATCTGTTCTGTTCTGTTCTGCTCTGTTCTGCTCTATCTGTTCTGTTCTGTTCTGTTCTGTTCTGCTCTATCTGTTCTATCTGCTCTGCTCTGTTCTGCTCTATCTGTTCTGTTCTGTTCTGTTCTGTTTTGCTCCGTTCTGTTCTATCTGTTCTGTTCTGCTCTATCTGTTCTGCTCTGTTCTGCTCTGTTCTGTTCTGTTCTGTTCTGTTCTGTTCTGTTCTGTTCTGCTCTGCTCTATCTGTTCTGCTCTGTTCTGTTCTATCCTGTTCTGTTCTGCTCTGTTCTGCTCTGTTCTGTTCTGTTCTGCTCTGTTCTGCTCTGTTCTGTTCTGTTCTGTCTGTTCTGTTCCCAAAATCCTGTGTGTCTGAGAAACTGGTGACAGTAGCTGGTGAATCTTGAGAGTGATTTAGGGGCCGTGGGAGAGTTTGTTTCCCTCCTACAGTCATTATCCATCAGGTGTAATGTAGGACCGTGGCCACCAGGTGTCGCTCCTCCCAAACCCACCAATCAGCTCTCTGGAGTCGGGACACGCTGAAGGCCTGGGACGGATGGGTTTGAGCTGTTTTTGTTTAATTTTTCAGTTAAATTTAGGTTAGATATAATACGTTTTTATTGGCATTTTTGCCTTTTATTAGACAGTTAAAGTGAAGAGAGAGAGGACAGACCGGGGGACAGAGGGGGAGGAGGTGACAAAGCTCCCGGTCCGGATCTGAACCTCAGACTCACCTCCGACCGACACAACTCCATCATATCAGCACAGTCAATTAAAACACAATTTAGAGTCATATACATTATGCCACCAGACAGGCAACAGAAGGCCGGGTTTCACTTCCCAAGGCAAACACTCATTTCCTTAAACACATAGCAGTATATAGAGCAATGAAAACATGGAATTCTTCACCACTGTCACTGACTAAATTAACACAGAAATCTGTTTAAAAAGCAAATAAGGAAACACTTAGGAATATCATATTTGTAGGATACTATGCCTATGCGGATTTGTAGTTTTTTCCTGGTAACTTTGAGAGAGTCATCAGTGTAAGTTTTACTTATACATATTAATGTTTTTGTTTTTTTTTTGTTTTTTGATATAAGTGTTATGTTGATGTTTGGTGTTTGCTATTTGTGTTAATTGTAATGTTTAATGTATGTTTTTAAATGTGGACCCCAGGAAGACTAGCTGCGCTTTAGGTGCAAAGCTAATGGGGATCCTAACAAATAAACAAATAAACAAATTAACAAATAAACTGAAGGAGGAGAATAAACGGATCAGAACCTGCTGGGTGTGAGCACAGCCTCAGTGTGAGTCCTGATGATGTCATCCTCCAGACTGTAATTTAGCCGTGTTGGCGTGCGGCGGCCCGGCGGCAGTCTGCCCTTCAATTTGACCGGTCTTCAGTCCCTGAACTCACCGTCCCGTCCCGTCCCGTCCCGTCCCTGCAGGGTAAACAGCAGCCCGGACGGACGGCGGTGTGTTCACTGACATTCCTGCTGCCTCTGTCACCGCTGTGACTCTGTGTTTAGGACGTCCTGTCATTACCAGGCACACGCAGTCAGGACCAGACCTCACATCACACTTTAAACCTTTCATTCATATATGTTGGTGTTGTAATGTATCCTGTTTAATAACCTCAGTTTGCTCAATTTCTTACTTCAATTCTATGGGGTTTTTTCTGCCTCCTGTTTCTACTTGCTGCTGTAAATGATCCAGTTTCAGACTGAATCCATCTGGTTCCTCTCCTTCATTCAGCTGAGGTTTTCCTCCTCGATAGCCGTTTTCTGTGTGGGGGGGGGGGTTGATTTTCTCCAAACCAATCACTAGTGACTGACAGATCTGAACCAATCAGTGACCGACGTATCGGCCGCTCTGACATCACTTCAGTCACATGATGCTGCAGCCAGTCAGCCTCTACAGGGTTAGCAGACATTTACCAACTGACCAAGAATGTCGTCCATTTTGACAATCTGTTGGTTAAGGAGGAGATTTCAACAAATCTGTTCTGCCGAAAGGCCGATGACAGACCGTCGCACGAACGGTTCAGACTTTAGTCCCGCCCACAAACGCTCTGATTGGCTCGATTGTTTCTCAGAGTGAGAACAAGCCGTTGGCGAGGGAAACTCCAGACTCTCTGAATCGCTCCACAGCATCTGAAGAGCGGAGGAACGAGACTCAGGAGTCTGGAACCAGACTACCAGTTTCCCCAGAGAGGAGAGGTGGAGGTGGAGTAGAGGAGAGGAGAGGTGGAGCAGAGAGGTGGAGAGGAGAGGAGAGGAGAGCTGGAGCGAGGAAAGGAGAGGTGGAGAGGAGAGCTCGAGCAGGGAGAGGAGAGGTGGAGTAGGGAGAGGAGAGGAGAGGTGGAGCAGAGAGAGGAGGAGAGGTGGAGCAGAGAGGAGAGGTGGAGAGGAGAGGTGGAGCAGGGAGAGGAGAGGAGAGCTGGAGCGGAGAGAGGAGAGGAGAGGTGGAGTAGGGAGAGGAGAGCTGGAGTGGAGAGAGGAGAGGTGGAGCAGGGAGAGGAGAGGAGAGGAGGAGCAGGGAGAGGAGAGGAGAGGTGGAGCAGGGAGAGGAGAGGTGGAGCAGGGAGAGGAGAGGAGAGATGGAGCAGGGAGAGGAGAGGAGGAGCAGGGAGAGAGAAGCAGATGAAACCTGGGAGATACAGGAGAGATCAGCCATCTGATATCAGCCTGATATCTGATAGACTTGTTGAAGTAGCTGCTACTGCTAACCCAAACAAGGAAGGAAGAGTGTGTGTGTGTGTGTGTGTGTGTGTGTGTGTGTGTGTGTGTGTCCAGCTGACTGATATTAGAGCAGATATTCAAACAGCAGCTCAGATAACAGCTGCTGTGGTGTGAGAGAGACTGAGGTCCAAAACACCTGTCTGTCTCTGTGTGTGTGTGTGTCTCTCTCTCACCTGTCTCTCTCTCTCCCTCCTCTCTCTCTCTCTCTTTTTCTCTCCTGTCTCTCTCTCAGGGGTCCTCAGGACACGTGTTTTGAAGGTGGAGTGTTCCCGGCGGTCCTCAGTTTTCCCTCTGATTATCCTCTCAGTCCTCCCAAGATGAGGTTCACCTGCGACATGTTTCACCCCAACAGTAAGTCCAGGCTCCACCCACACAGACAGGCTCCACCCACACAGACAGGCTCCACCCACACAGACAGGCTCCGCCCACACAGACAGGCTCCGCCCACACAGACAGGCTCCCCCCCACACAGAGGCCAGGCTCCGCCCCTTCATACACCACTGCACTACATTTCCCAGAGACTCCTTCATACATGTTTTGGGAGGCTTGTGTGTGTTAGCAAGATGTTAGCGTAGCGTTTAGCCGCTCCGCCTCGTTAGCCGAGGCTGTAATTAGTGGACTGCTGTCAGAGTGATGATGTCACAGCGAGGAGACGGTCTGAGCACGCTCAGTACTGATTAGAGGGGACGGAACGCTTGCTGCTGACCCATCATCATCATCATCATCATCATCAACAACATGGCTCAGTGATGTTAAACACACACACACACACACAGGAAAACACCTCTAGGCTCAACCGTACACATGCAAAGGTCAACACACACACACACACACACACACACACACACACACACCCCTCTTATCATCTCAATAGGTCTCTGGCAGCTCTCCCAACTAGGTGGGACTGGACACATACACACACACACACACACACACACACACACACACACACACACACACACACACACACACAGACCCTGTTGTCCTCCATTAGAAAGCAGTCAAACTGTCAGAGTGAGGCGTGGAGGGAGGCTGAGGGAGAGGTGTGTTTATACCCTGAGTGTGTGAGAGAGAGAGAGAGAAGCTAGAATTTCACACACATACACACAAACACACACACACACACACACACACACACACAGGCCCTCAGCCACCAGCAGCACCCTCAGCCTGGCTCGTCTGGTTGAAACAGTTTGGTCTGTTCCTGCAGATAAAGACTCAGAGCAGAGAGAGGAGCAGAGGTCTGAAGCTCTGTAATCTGCATTGATCTACAATTCAGTGATCTACATGTGAGGTCTGGAAGGGACGCTCACCCCGGTACAGCAGAGACAGAGAGAGAGAGAGGGGGAGGGAGAGAGAGAGAGAGACAGAGAGAGGGAGGGAGAGAGAGAGACAGAGGGAGAGAGAGAGAGACAGAGAGAGACAGAGAGGGAGGGAGAGAGAGAGACAGGGAGGGAGGGAGAGACAAAGAGAGAGAGGGAGGGAGACAGAGAGGGAGGGAGAGAGAGACAGGGAGAGACAGAGAGGGAGAGACAGAGAGGGAGGGAGAGAGAGAGACAGGGAGGGAGGGAGAGACAAAGAGAGAGAGGGAGGGAGACAGAGAGGGAGGGAGAGAGAGACAGGGAGAGACAGAGAGGGAGGGAGGGAGAGAGAGAGACAGAGGGAGGGAGGGAGAGACAAAGAGGGAGAGGGAGGGAGAGAGAGAGACAAAGAGAGAGAGGGAGGGAGAGAGACAGAGGGAGGGAGAGACAGAGAGGGAGGGAGAGACAGAGAGAGAGAGACAGAGGGAGAGACAGAGAGGGAGGGAGAGACAGGGAGAGACAGAGGGAGAGACAGAGAGGGAGGGAGAGACAGAGAGAGAGACAGGGAGAGACAGAGAGGGAGGGAGAGAGAGAGACAGGGAGAGACAGAGAGAGAGAGACAGAGGGAGAGACAGAGAGAGAGAGAGACAGAGGGAGAGACAGAGAGGGAGGGAGAGACAGAGAGAGAGAGAGAGACAGAGGGAGAGACAGAGAGGGAGAGAGAGACAGAGGGAGAGACAGAGAGGGAGGGAGAAACAGAGAGAGAGAGACAGAGGGAGAGACAGAGAGGGAGGGAGAGAGAGAGACAGGGAGACAGAGAGGGAGGGAGAGAGAGAGAGGAAAGGGAGAGAGAGAGAGAGTTGAGGTCGTCTTCTGGTTGGATCTCCCTCTCTGACTTGTGAAATCATTTTTAATTCGCAGCCAAACGAGAAATCAGCTGATCGGCTTTTCTCAGCAGAGAAACCACTTCAGACTCTGTTTCCTGTTGGGTTCTACACCCAGTAATGACAAAAAAACAAATGTTTTAATGAGAAACTGCATGTTTTAGTTGGCTCTCCCTTTAAAGTATCAAAATGTCTTCAGTTATTGGAGGTCTGACATGTTTCACCATGTAACCACAGCTTTGGTTTTATTTCTCAGTCTGATGCAGCTGACAGGTTCTTCTGTCTCTGATATTTAGTGGAGGCAAATAAAATAAATCAAAGGCCTTGATTTGTTTTCACTGAAAGACAGCAGCAGCTTCTGTGTTTCATCACATCACTGCACTATAGGGCTATAGGGTATATATATTAAAATAAAATCATGTTTTAAACAGATTTAAAATGTCCTTAAATTTCCCTCAAATCCCCTTGAATTAAATAGTTTTGACTCAATTTGTCCGCTGAGTTATCAGTATCATGTGATTTACATATTAGACTACCCAGGTGATACACAGCAAGTCGTATTTTTAGCTGTACTTTTTAATTTTTCAGTAAATCATGTAGAGTATCGCAATGTATCGTGAGGTCCTTGCAGATGAGTGCAGAACAGAGCTGTTCATGATAATTATGAGTCAGATATGTTTGTCATATCTGCTTTAATGAACAGAAACAGAGATCATGTTCCTAAACTGTTCATGTCAGGTGTCTTTTCTTATTCTGCCCATTTAGAGTGTGAGAACTTTTCATTAGATATGTTCAGTTAGAACCAGCCTGACTGACGGCTTTCTCTTCATTTTGGTTTTTAAATTGATCTTCAGTTTAATTCCAAGAAGTGTTAGAAAGTCTGAGAAACAGAAATAAAAACCAAGGAGTTGTAAAAACACAGAGAAACAGAAGATGTAGAAGCTGACAGACCGGTGTGAGGAGCAAGGCAGCGGGTCGAGGGTTCAGCTCCCACTGTGAGGCTGAGAGGGAAAACCAGCTGCATGATGGGAGGAGGAGGGAAAACAGGAAACACTTATCAACCCTGATAACCACACACACACACACACACACACACACACACACACACTTATCTTTTATGGCAAACCAGGCCAAGCCAGATTCCAGTGATAATCTTTGATTTCCTGTGTATCCTTCCTGGCCTGGCAGGGACACACATACACACAAATACACACACACACACACACACACACACACATACACACACACACACACTTCATAGATGTACGATGTATGTGTGTGTGTGTGTGTGTGTGTGTGTGTGTGTGTGTGTGTGTGTGTGTGTGTGTGTGTGTGAGAGATAGCATCAGCTGGCTCACCTGCAGCTGAAACATCCTGACAGGAACCAGCAGGCACTTCAGACTCCCTGACCTCTGACCTCTGACCTTACACAGGAGCTTTAGGATTGCTGAAGTAAAGCAATATATTATCACATTCACTAAGCTAAAATTAAAACAAAAAATTGATAACTAAGCAAAATGTATGCTTGATAATCAATTGTTTTTTGTCTAAGCAAAATTTTTGATCTTAGCTAAGCAAAACATTTATGATCATTAATCTAAAAAACAAAAAAAACATGATTGCTAAACTAAAACTAAAACTTTTTTTATGATCACCAAGATCACCAGAATTTTTTTTGATCCCTTAAGATGAAAGTTTTATGATCACTAAGCTAAAAAAAATCTTTATCATCAAGCAAAAATAAAATTTGATTGCTAGGCTAAAAAATTGTGTGATTGCTAAGCTTAAAAACGCATGATCAAAAAAAAACATCTGAGCTGAGGCTCCAGTCTGATTCTAACTAAAGCTCTGGGTTTACAACACTAATCTGGATCTGTAAGGAGAAGGTTTTGATGCAGGGTGTGATGATGATGAAGCTGATGATCTGTCAGCTGGAGGAAACACAAACACATCATATCCTGTCTGTCCTCATCAGGCAGGAAACCTGAAGGATCCAGTACAGACCCACAGTGTGTTCAGGTTCTCTGGTTCAATCACCTAACTCCACTAAAGTTACTTAAATACCACAAAGGTAATAATGTTACCTCCCGTTAAAGTTCGTAGGGCAGCAGAAGACGTTACATCCTGTTACTAACACAGGAGAGTTTGGAGCAAATTGTAGAATGTTAAGTTTCACTTTTGTTTTCACACCAGAGAGTCTGTGGAGATCATCAGAGATCGATTTAGATCTGTTTCTATACACTGTAGAGCTGCAACGATTAATCCATTAGTTGTCAACTATTAAGATTAATCGCCAACTATTTTGATAATCGATTAATCGGTTTGAGTCATTTTTTAAGAAAAATAAGTCAAAATTCTCTGATTCCAGCTTCTTAAATGTGAATATTTCCTGGTTTCTTTCCTCCTCTATGACAGTAAACTGAATATCTTTGGGTTGTGGACAAAACAAGACATTTGAGGACGTCATCTTGGGCTTTGGGAAAACACTGATCCACATTTTTCACCATTTTCTGACATTTTATAGACCAAACAACTAATCCATTAATCGAGAAAATAATCAACAGATTAATCCACAATGAAAATAATCGTTAGTTGCAGCTCTAATACACTGACCAACTTGATTTTGTGCCTCTGTATGGGAAACATTGCATCTCGCTGTCAAAGACGCCCTCTAGAGGCCAGGGTTAGGGTCACCTGACTGACTGACTGACCTGAATTTGCCTCATGATGCCCTCGGCTGTGCTGTGGGAAAAAGAGAAAGCAGCTTTGCTCAACTACAAACCAGCAGATTGACAAATCACACTGACATACTGTCCAGACAAACTGTTAGAGATCAGTCAGTGAGAGATCAGTCAGTGAGAGATCAGTCAGTGAGAGATCAGTCAGTGACAGATCAAGCAGAATGTATAGATGTCAAGTGTAAATGTGAAGGAGGAGATCAGACTGATCATGATCCAGGCAGCAGATCCACCTACAGATCGCTTTTCAGTCTGAGGTGGAACTGGATTCCTGAAATTAGGGCTGGGCGATAATTCAATATTATCGTTTATCGTCTTTCAGTGGAATCATATCGCGATGATATGAAGATATTTTGATATCGTGACACATTTCTGCTGTCTGAACTGATGACAAGCAAATTTTACTTAAAAACTCTGATAAAATGAGGTATGGTAGGAATATTATTTGAATATTTCTGTTTTGTTTGACATCTCACCTAACATTACCATTCGGTTCAATGAGATGAACATTAATTTGATTATTTAACGTGATTTTGCATATATGAACCATATTGTGATATATATTGATATCGAGAAAAATCCTTATGATTATCATGATATTGATTTCAACCATATCGCCCAGCCCTAAAAGTCAACATTTGAAACTTTGAGATGCAAGGGGGGGGGGTGGTGTCGAGGTGTTTTGCTGGTGTTCAGGTGTGTGTCGGGCTGTGATGTAACTTCCTGTGCTTCAGTCTACCCAGACGGCCGGGTCTGCATCTCCATCCTCCACGCTCCAGGAGACGATCCCATGGGCTACGAGAGCAGTGCTGAGAGGTGGAGCCCGGTCCAGAGCGTGGAGAAGATCCTGCTGTCTGTGGTCAGCATGCTGGCAGGTAAACACACTGTCTGTGGTCTGTCTGTGGTCTGTCTGGTCTGTCTGTGGTCTGTCTGGTCTGTCTGTGGTCTGTCTGTGGTCAGTCTGTAGTCTGTCTGTGGTCTGTTTGTGGTCTGTCTGTAGTCTGTCTGGTCTGTCTGTGGTCAGTCTGTAGTCTGTCTGTGGTCAGTCTGTGGTCTGTCTGTAGTCTGTCTGGTCTGTCTGTGGTCTGTCTGTGGTCAGTCTGTAGTCTGTCTGTGGTCTGTCTGTGGTCTGTCTGTAGTCTGTCTGTGGTCAGTCTGTGGTCTGTCTGTGGTCAGCATGCTGGCAGGTAAACACACTGTCTGTGGTCTGTCTGTGGTCTGTCTGGTCTGTCTGTGGTCTGTCTGTGGTCTGTCTGTAGTCTGTCTGGTCTGTCTGTGGTCTGTCTGTGGTCAGTCTGTAGTCTGTCTGTGGTCTGTCTGTGGTCTGTCTGTAGTCTGTCTGTGGTCAGTCTGTGGTCTGTCTGTGGTCAGCATGCTGGCAGGTAAACACTGTCTGTGGTCAGTCTGTGGTCTGTCTGTGGTCTGTCTGGTCTGTCTGTGGTCAGTCTGGTCTGTCTGTGGTCAGTCTGTAGTCTGTCTGTGGTCTGTCTGTAGTCTGTCTGTGGTCAGTCTGTGGTCTGTCTGTGGTCAGCATGCTGGCAGGTAAACACTGTCTGTGGTCAGTCTGTGGTCTGTCTGGTCTGTCTGTGGTCAGTCTGGTCTGTCTGTGGTCTGTCTGTGGTCAGTCTGTGGTCTGTCTGTGGCCTGTCTGTGGTCTGTCTGTGGTCAGTCTGTAGTCTGTCTGTGGTCAGTCTGTGGTCAGTCTGTGGTCTGTCTGTGGTCAGTCTGTGGCCAGTCTGTGGTCAGTCTGTGGTCAGTCTGTGGTCTGTCTGTGGTCAGCATGCTGGCAGGTCAGTTCAGGTGGACTGAGCTCACGCATATGCATCGAAATAAACGGCGATATGATATAATTGTATAGATTCTATTTTAGCTTCAGTTAGCTTCAGCTTACATGCATGATATTGGTCAGCCTGCTTCCTGTGTGGGAGAAACAGGCTCCTGATGTCAGCGGAGAAACAAGATGGTGGACAAAACAAAACTTGACATTGCTCTGTGATCCTATGATGTGCCACGGCCGACCAAATGTTTAACTTCATCACTCAGTCAGTCAGTCTTTTCTGTTGTTCATCTCTCCTCTCCTCTCCTCCTCTCCTTTTCTCTCTACTCTTCTCATCTCCTCACATCCTCTCTTCTCCTCCTCTCCTCTCCTCCCTCCTCTCTCCTCACCTCTCCTTTTCTCTCTCTTTTCATCTCCTCACATCCTCTCTTCTCCTCCCTCCTCTCCTCCTCTCCTCCCTCCTCTCCTCTCCTCCTCCTCTCCCCCCTCCTCTCCTCCCTCCTCTTCTCTCCTCCTCTCCTCCCTCCTCTCCTCCTCTCAGAGCCTAACGATGAGAGTGGAGCGAACGTCGATGCCTCTAAGATGTGGAGGGAGGACAGGGAGCAGTTCTATCAGCTCGCCCAGAAGATCGTACGCAAGTCCCTGGGCCTTTAAAGATGATGTCATCACCCCGCGACGGCAGCACACGACATCGTGTGTGTGTGTGTGTGTTTATAAAACACTCCTCTGCTAGCTTTTCATTACCAGACAAGCCTTTCTCTCTCTCTCTCTCTCTCTCTCTGTCTCTCTCTCTCTCTTTCAAGTCGGCACCATGCTCGCTCGACCCGCCGGGGTTCAACGAGGAGTTCATTTCCAAACACTAAAAAAAATATATATATTAAATGTGCAGCATCACTGAAGCTCTGCAAATTAAAATCTGTGGAGGTGAAGAACTCACTCGCTCCAAACATGGTCGCCCAATTTCCACGCACGCACACACACACACACACACACACACACACACACGCACAGCAAGGATGGGACACACAGACGGATAAACGGATGGATGGACTGACGAGGCCAAACGTCAGAGGAAGCAGAACGATGTAGAATCAGGTTTTCCAGAACCGAACCGACCGAGACGGAGCGGATCTGGAATCTGATGTGAAGAGTCTGAAACCGGTTACAGCTCTCTCTCTCTCTCCCCCTCTCTCCCTCTCTTTTTCTCTCTCTCTCTCTCTCTCTCTCTCTCTCAAGCTGAGTTTCCATCCATCTGTTTTTATGTTAATTATAAAGCATCAAATCAGAAAGGCTGAATGAAAATAGCAAGTTTACATAAAATGTCCTTTATATCGCAAAAAAAAAAAAAAAAAGTTTGTGTATATTTCGCTTGAGGTGGAAAATCCTTTAGCGGACCGAGAGGATGTGAGAGAAGCCTTGTTGGAATAAATAATCCAAATGTTTTCTGAGATGCAGCTCGTCCAGGTTTTCCTCTCTGTGACATTTCATCAGTTTTCTTTAAACTCATCCCTCGCTCGGCTGGATGGAAACGCAGCTCGTCTCTGTTGGACGATGCACTTTATCTTCTTCCCAAAGGATTGTAATGTCTGAACGCTCCACTCCGCTCGGTCCGAGACTCAGGACCATCCGGACGGGTTTAGGTTTTGGTTTTGACTGAGGCTGGATCTCCTCCTCCTCCTCCTCGGACGGACGAGAAGCAGGAAGCAGGAAGCCTCGGCCCGCAGAGGAGCTTTTAATTTGTCTGTTGATTTGAAAAGTGATTCATTAAAGAAACTGAGGGAAGAATACGGATCAGCGTCTTGTGGTTCATTTTCCCTGCAGGTGTGAAAGAGAGAGAGAGAAAGAAAGTGTTTTTTTGAAGTGTTGTTGTGTCATTTAGCACAAACTCAGTGTGCTTTACACTAGGGCTGAACAATTAATCAAAATTTTATCGAAATCTCAATATTGCGCCTCCTGCAATTTTCAAATCGCAGGAGGCGCAATATTTGTTAAAGGTGAAATGTGTCAAAATAGCATTTTAAAGTAAATATTGTGGTGCTGCAGAGATGTCCTGGCCTACACATCATATTCTACAGACTTAAGAAAACATCTTTGTTTGGTACAGATCCCCGCAAAAATCACACCGTAATCATTTTAATACGTTTTTCAATGAAAATGAGAATAATGATGTAAAAATGATCATTCCCTCTAATATCGCAAATCATATCGCAATTGCAATATCAGTCAAAATAATCGCAATTAGATATTTTTTCAAAATCGTTCAGCCTTACTTAACACCAAAAAAAAGTGCAACAAATACAAAAGTACTACACACGTCGTACAGAGACTAGGAGGCACTCGGACACCGGGTTCTTGTGAAGGTCTGGAAGTCTTAAAGTCTGGAAAATGATTTTCTTAAAGCTGCACTAAGCAATTTTCCAACCACTAGAGGGCGACAGAAGCCGCAACAAATATGTAAATAAAACACAACAAAACGACTGGACTACGGAGGCCCTGAAGGACAAAGCTAGCAAAGCACTGTGCATAAATGCTAACAGCTAAGCTAACAGTATCTACAGAGAAGTCTCACCAGTTACCAGTCTCACTTTGACTGATCTTTCTCCTGCTGAAGGTCACATGACCCACAATGACAAGTGAAGAGGCAGGTATCAAGTTTACTCATTGAACAAGTTTACTAGTGTCACAAGTTTAGTCATTTAACAAGGTTAGCTTCCTTGCTTAATAGATTCCGTTTCTGTTTTTTAGAATTATTGATCGTATATCATACGGTGGTTAAAATGATTGTATAAATACAATAAATATTGTACATCTGGCAACCCTGCCAGGAAAGGGAGGGGAGAGCGCCGCTTTTAAACAGCGAGGGAGGAGACAAGCTGGTTTTAAAATAAGCGTGTGTTCAATTCAATTCACTGTACTGAAGCATTACAATACGGTCATCGGTTAAATAATTCCACTAATGTCACTTAAATACCACAGGTAATAACGTTGGCAAAGAGTGTGGCTCTGTGTGATGTGGCATTATCAGTATGGGAGTGAATATGACTCAGGCGAGAAACCATCTCTTAGTCAGAGACGCCCTCTAGAGGCCATCTCAGGAAGCGTCACCTGACTGACTGACTGACCTGAATGTGCCTCATGATGCCCTCGGCTGCACTGTGGGAAAGATGAAAAGCTGCTGAATGGAGCGGGAGGAGTTTCCTTCAGGAGCAGAATTTGACAACAAGCTTTAGAAAAGAGGAGAAAACAGTTATTGGTTTATATCATTATGTCTCAGTGAAATCTACATATAGTACATTTCAGGATTGGTTATATGAAAACACTTATTGCAGGTTTAACTTCCAGGTGTTAAAAGTATGGAAAACCTGGGAAAAAAAACCAAACATTTTCAGACTTAGCTAAGAACTCAAGTTCAATTGTTCCCAAGCAGCTCACTACTAGATGGACTGAACAGATTTATTTTCCATCATGTTGAAGCAGAAGCTCATGCGCTCGTTGTATTTATTTCCTGGTTGACGTCTGCTTTCTCACTGATGAACCGCTTTCACATCAACGTTTGACACAAACTGTACCCAGATTCTGACTAAAAGGCCAAACAGAGAGGAGAGTGCTTCTCATTCTCCTGGGATTTGAACCAGCAACCCCCTCCTCCTCCTCCCAGTGTAATGGTTGAGTCCAGGTTGATTACAGGCTGCTGGTTCCAGCTCAGCCATCGGCCCTGTGGTTACAGCCTATTAGAAGAGCAGCCTGTCTGGACTGGAAACACACAAACACACACACACTCTTCAACTCTGTTAACAACACACACACTTAAAGGAATTAGTGATTTGGTCAACTAACTGTTCAACAGTTAGACTGTTAGCAGTTTGACCTCTGTTCAATGTTTAGTTTCTGTGTTCAGTATTTAGTCTGTGTGTTCACTATTTAGTCAGTGTTCACTATTTAGTCTGTGTGTTCACTATTTAGTCAGTGTTCACTATTTAGTCTCTGTGTTCAGTATTTAGTCAGTGTTCAGTATTTAGTCTGTGTTCAGTATTTAGTCAGTCTTCAGTATTTAGTCTCTGTTCAGTATTTAGTTAGAGTTCAGTATTTAGTCTGTGTTAAGTATTTAGTCTCTGTTCAGTATTTAGTCAGTGTTCAGTATTTAGTCTCTGTGTTCAGTATTTAGTCTGTGTTCAGTATTTAGTCTGTTCAGTATTTAGTCTGTTCAGTATTTAGTCTGTTCAGTATTTAGTCAGTGTTCAGTATTTAGTCTGTTCAGTATTTAGTCTGTTCAGTATTTAGTCAGTGTTCAGTATTTAGTCTGTTCAGTATTTAGTCTGTTCAGTATTTAGTCAGTGTTCAGTATTTAGTCTGTTCAGTATTTAGTCAGTGTTCAGTATTTAGTCTGTTCAGTATTTAGTCTGTTCAGTATTTAGTCAGTGTTCAGTATTTTGTCTGTTCAGTATTTAGCCTCGATGCTACGCTAGCTGCTCCCTCCACTTAGCTGCACCGTGGTGAAAAGAAAGAGCTCACACTGGGAAACACAAATTATATTTTGCACAGATATATTCACACTAATGCAATCAACTTCACTTACAGAAAGCTGCCAATGGCTGCAGCAGTTTGTTTGATTTTAAATCCATAAATAAATATTTTTGGATGTCGGCGTTCCAGCCAGTAAAACACGTGAACGCTTCCCAGACGCCGTCTCGTTCTGATGATGTGAACGCAGCGGAACTTTTTATTTGTTGGCCATGACATCACTGTAAACAGAGCAGGTTCACCACAGAAGAAGAGACACGTAAACAAACAAACAGACCAAAAAAGGGCAGACTATAAATGAAGTGGATTTAGACCTTCAGCCACTGAACCACAGAGCTTACTGCTGTTTTCTCTGGAACACGATGAAGACAACTTCCTCTTTCAGACCTCAACTTCCTGTTCCGCTGGCTTCGCCTCGCATCTCTGGCTTTGATTGGCAGCTGATACAGGTCGTATCTGTCCTCGTTATCCTCGTTATCGCACCTGATCTGCAGGTAATCACACAGATACAGAGACTGATCTCAGCTCAGAGCAGAGAGCAACCTGCAGTGAGCGAGCAGGAGGCTGTTGATTGATTGGCGGGGGATCAAACCTGGGACTTTCTGGTTACAGGACGCTCTCTCTCTCTCTCTAGCTGCTCTTTCATCTGCTTTAACTCTTTTCCCAGAGTTTTATTTAGTGTCTTTCTGTCCATTCAAAGCTGTGTGTGTGGTGTCATGAACCAAAAACACTCTCAATCCATTTCTCCACGTTCATTTTCCAGCATCTCTCTGAGCCTTACCAAGAACAGGCCGTTTCAGTCTCCGTGTCTTTAAGGCTCATTAATATTAACGACCCTCCGTTCCCATTGGCTAACCGTTTCCAGAGTGAAACGTGAGACGCCGCGGCCCGGCGGCTACAGGTAGGGAAAACTCTCCGGTAATAAACGACGACAACCGCTCAACCGCTTTGAAAAAAACTCTTTGTTAGTCTATTATTTCTTACAGAAATGATAATGAGCGAACCTTTGTGACATCACAAAGTTACGGAAGTCCAAACGGCTCGTTTAGAGGCTCGCTGCACTAATATGGATTGTGTGGATTTAGTTTTGATACTTTCACCATGTTTAGATAGACCATCCAACTCCTTTATCACCACAGAGGAAGAGGAGGAGTCCTGCTTTACACCATGTGGAGCTTTAACATGAACAGGGTAAATAAAACATGGGGTTGTTTTCCTAGTGATTGACAGGTCAGTGACTACGTTTACATGGACTGCAATAATCCGACTATCGACCTTATTCTAAATAAGACAATATTTCGATTAAGGTGTTAACATGAGTTGCTTATAGAATATTCCATTCATATTCCTGTTTACATGCTACAGAGCAGAGTCTGATTAATGACTGAAGACACGCCCACATGGCGTCTGAGTTTCCCTCCAGAGTTTAACCTGAAACCCTTTTTCTCATGTTGTTTTCTGTCATGTTGTTTTCTGTCATGTTTCTGCCGTGGTCGGGACAAAATGTTGGAACTTCTTTTTACCGGTGTCAGTCATCTTTTCTTCTGTAAACAAGTTGCGGTCGCCGTAACGTGTCGCAAAATGCTGTGAAAACTCTGACAGGACGTCCCAGTGTGATGAAGGTGTTTACATGTCTACAATGCACTTCAATAATGAGACTCAGATCAGAATACAGGTCTACAGGTCTTACCACCACCTTAATCTGAATAAGGTAACAGTCGAATGACTGTTACCTTATTCAGATTAAGGTGATCAGAACATGCTGTTTACATGGCAGCTTCTTATTCAGAGTATTGTCTTAATCGGGTTAATATCAGAATATTGCGGTCCATGTAAACGTGCTCAGTGATTACACGCCAATAGCAGCCAGCGCTGTGGCACTGCAGACGACCCCCAAACTCCGCCCCCTCCACTTTGGCTCCGCCCCTCTGCCTCTCTTTGGCTGCTCCAGCTCCAAAAAATGTCAACATGGCGGCGACCGTAAACAAAATCTGCAGCTTCAAAACCTCCAGAAGACGATGGAAGAAGAAACTCACTGCGTCTGTTTCCAGTCTGTGGACCGAACTCTGTCCTCCTGTTTGGAATAATACGTTAAAGACAAGTGTTTGATCTCAGGCTAATTTCTAATAATTTCTTTTACCTTCTAGGATCAATAGTGAGTGTAAGTGTGATGGAGGTGAGGTGAGGCAGAGCGGCAGGCGGAGGCTCAGAGTGTTGTGATGGTTTACAGAACTTCCTGTCCCAACACGCCTCCAACATCAACACTCATATCAAAGACCAGGATCAGTCTGAGGCTCAACCACAGCTTTCAAAGAAACACCACCATTAGTACCTGTCACGCTGTGTGTGTGTGTGTGTGTGTGTGTGTGTGTGTGTATCTGTGTGTGTGTGTGTGTATCTGTGTTTACAAAGAAAGGCCATTAGTACTTTTAAAAGTAAGTGTGTGTGTGTGTCAACCAAGAAACAGCATTATTAATTGTCATTGTATGTGTGAGCATGTGTGCATTTCTAAATGAATGAAACCACATGGATAGCTGTCAGAGTGTGTGTGTGTGTGTGTGTGTGTGTGTGTGTGTGTGTGTGTGTGTGTGTGTGTGTGTGTGTGTGTGTGTGATGACAGCCTGCTCTGCCCTGCAGCTGAATGACGGCTGACGTTCAGATGATTAGTGGCTCTAATGCCGTCACACACTGAGAAGACAAATAATAGACTGCTGTGTGTGTGTGTGTGTGTGTGTGTGTGTGTGTGTGTGTGTGTGATTAAAGCACATGATGCTGTTGAGGTTTTCATGGTAGCTGCAGTGCGCAGAGTGAAAAGCTTCAGTGAAGACGATCTGGACTTCTGTACATTTTGTAAACAGAGAACAAGGCTAAGTGGAAAAACAAGCTAGCAGGCCGATAACCATCCAAACCACTTCTGTTTCACCACACTGAAATGAATCTGTGTGTATTTTGAAATTTTAACGGCCTGACCTGATGTTAGCAGGGTCGACTTTGACAGTCTGTCTCTGCTGTCAACAGCCTGTAAATATTAAAAATGAATAACTTTGTAATGCTAGCAGGTAGCATGGCTAGCTAGTTAGCTGCATCCTGCTACCTGTATGGACTGTGTGGTTTTAGAACCTTTATTTTCATGTTCCATTCACAGAACATTTCCACTGTTCTGCAGCACTTAGGACAGTGTTAAGTATTAAGGAAATGTCTGAACTTGCATCTAAATAATGACTTGAAGGTATAAATGTTCTCTCGCACGGACCAGGAGGGATTTCACTTCTCAGGACGGACTAAATGTCCTCACAAGTGCAATTTTAAAAATGTTTTGCTTACTGAAATCAGAATGAAATTAGAATTAAAATTAGATGAGAAAATGAATATGAAGAAAACAATTTTTTTTTTTATTGCTTTTACAGAATTTACAGCTTTAATACATACAGGATGTGCAAAATGTGCATTGCAGCCTTGTGAGGACACGTGCGCACACACACACACACACACACACGGTGCAAAGCTGCTTTTGACATGGTTTTGTTCTGAAACTCTTCTTAAGGTCTTATCACAGTCCATCACAAGGTGAGAGGTACACACACACACACACACACACACACTCACTCACTCGCCTGTTGACTGTAATAGAAACCGGCTGAGTGCTGTTTTGATGATTTTCCCTCAGAAACACTTAGTGATGTCTTATCAGTCATCTCTCCGCTCTCACCATCACTACTGCTTACATTCCTCACACACACACACACACACACACACACAGTAGCTGCAGAGTGTCGAACACGCTGCTTACCTCTCTATGGATGGTTTGTGTTCAGAAACACTTTGCTCTTATCTCAGCATCGCTCCACCCTGAACACGGTTCATATCCAGAGGAAACGTTGTGTTTTCAATTTACATCTTTTTTTGCCGATTGAAACGAATGAAATCGGTAAACGGATCTGTCGTTCTCTGCTCTTTGTCCGACTGGAAAGCGAAATGAAAGAGGCGTTTTTGGAAAAAGGCGGCAGAAGCTGGTTACTGTTCTCCGATAGATAGAACCAATCACAATGTTTGTTTACAGTAACCTCCAGGTAGAAACTCCTGTGTCACGTACATACAATTTAACATGTTGAATGTTTTCTTTTTTCATGATGTTATTTCAAAGTGTATACATCTCATTCATCTAAAATGCAACGTTTGATGCTTTCATATCTCATTAATAACAACACTTTCACTAACGTTAGTTTGGAAACCTAATTTACCCGTTGGACCACAGACTAATGAAAATGACAGCTTGAGTTTACCCAAAACTAGCAGTTAGTCCGACCAGGTAGATTTGGTTTATCAAAGACACAGAACATAAAATAAGCACAGCAGAAAGGTCAGATAGGTCGGACCACCGTGTTTAACTGTATAGGCTATATCTTTAAACGTTATAGTTACGGCTGAAAATGACAACAGAAATAAACAAGTTTGCCGATATCTCCGCAATTCAAATCAATCGCCAGTTGTCTACATGGAAGTGACTGTTCAGCTTCGCCATCTTTGACAGGCGAGGGAACAGCTGATGGATTTACGGTCTGGCTTTCAGGTGACAGCAGCAGGAATTGGACATTTTCACTAGTAGTCACTGGCTAGTAGTAGCATGTTCACATTAACATCAGTGTGTTTGCCGGCTAGTTAGCTAGCTAACAGTTTGTTCAGGTTAACTGAGCTGACTCTTCTCAAGCTACAACTCTTCATGTTTTGGAGTAGAGACTAGGGCTAAAGACAAGACAGTTGGAAACAAATCCACCTTATCACACTATTCACTTTTACTGAGAACGTTACTGAGTGGATCTACAGCCACACCATAGCGATTAGCATTAGTTGTGCCAATTTGTCGCCAAACATTCAGTCAACACATTACACTATAGACGGTCTTGAAGTCACCATGAAGTCTTGAGAAATAAAGTCGGGTCTGAAAAGTTGCTAAATCCAGCGACAAAGTTGTCAAGTCGGTGACATCATGACTGGAAAAAAAGATGAATACAAATAAAATCAAGTTCAAAGTCAAGGTCCCTTTGTAAAAACACATTCAAGCCCGTGGATTTCATTTCAGGCCAGATGAAAACCGACTGATATTTACAACACATAACAAACTACTGAGAGTGGAGCTGCTGTTCTTTTCCAGTCCTTCATCATCAGAGAGAGCAGTGTGAAATAAATCTGTCTAAATCTGTCTTCATCTGCCCCACCCTGCTCCGCTCCACAACACATCACATTAACTCTCTGTGAGGCTCACACCTGACGAAGAACACATCAGATGGTACAACAAAAAAATAAGATAAATATTGAGGAACATTCAAATTAAAAAGTAGTAAAAAATTAAAAAATTAAAAAAGATGGCAAAATTTCTTCAAAATAGGAAAATCAGGTAAAATGTTGAGTCAGACTGCAGGCTGCTCCTGTCTGTCTCCACAGGGAAAGTCAGGCTCTGTTTACCCAGACATGAAAAACTGGATCTGTTCCACAAATGGTTAAAGCTCAGATCTGTTGTGTAAATCCAGTCTAGAGAAGCTAAAGCCTGACTAAGCTTCTGTAAGTCGGACCTGGAACCAGACACTCCCTCTGCAGTAATGAACTCATGTCAACCTCTTCCTTCAGTTTCTAACCTTCATGGTGTGGCTGTAGATCCATTCAGTAACGTTCTCAGTAAAAGTGAATAGTGTGATAAGGTGGATTTGTTTCCAACTGTCTTGTCTTTAGCCCTAGTCTCTACTCCAAAACATGAAGAGTTGCAGCTTGAGAAGAGTCAGCTCAGTTAACCTGAACAAACTGTTAGCTAGCTAACTAGCCGGCAAACACACTGATGTTAATGTGAACACGCTAACGCTAGCTGCTACTAGCTACGTTAGCTAGTGTGCTAATCAGATGTATTAACAATCGTAAATTCAAGACAACCTGGAACTGGGAAACATCGTCCTGAGCAAGAACTCTGAAACATAAATTTATGTTCTGTGGACACAAATTATGTGAAAATTATGTTCCTCCACCACAAACTGGATTCTGTGACAAAAACATGAACTGGACACAGCATTCATTTCATCAACTAAAACAACTTGGTTAAGGTTAGGGAAAGGCTGTAGTCATGGTTACATAATTAAAACTTAACTCACAGTATAAATCTTGTCAGAAACTGGGAATTACCTTGGTTGTTGGAGTTGTAGACAAATGCATATGCTGTATTTCTCTCATTTGCATTTTAAGACTTTGTGCCTATTTCACAAAATTTCAGGAGAGCAGGCTGATCCATCTGAGCAGTCGTCCATCTTTCCTAGTCGGAAACTTGTGACTCTTCACTGAGCTTTGAGTTCCTGACGTGTATTTCTGTGACGTCACAAACGTAAATCAACATGTCGACGTTCATGGTGAATATAGTAAGAACAAAAATAACAACTAGCTTGGCTCCTCCCTCGCTGTCGTTGGCTGTCATTTTCGCACTGATAACAGCAAACAAACAGACAGCAATGGCGTACCTGGCTAGTTTGTCAGACTCTGATTGCGCAGATTATTTAGAAAAACTTGTTTTAAGTACTGGTGAATAACTGCCGGACCCTTACTCAATCCAGTTAATGAATGGCTCGTAGACATGGCCAAGTGTGGCCACCCATCCAATGGCCAGACATGTATATGAAAGCATAGCATATACAAAAGACAGTCTCAGAGCATAAATCTCTCAATGCTGTAAATTCACATAATGTGGGCATGTGCAACAAATTAGACATTACATCTCTGGTGAGTTTTGTGTGTTAAGAGCCCAGGTAGCCTCAAAGTGTGAATACTGAAAAAGGCGACATCCTGACAGCTAATTGTACATGTATGGCTGGGTAGGTGTCAACCAGGGACTATGAAGCTAGCTAACTGAGTTAGCTGGATTGCTACTCCAACAGCACCCAGCTGCAGACCTGGAGAAGCCCCTGGCTAGGCTAGGCGAAGTTAGGGATAGGGGTTATGGAAGTCTTTGCTAGTATGAACTAGCCTGCTAATGTTACTAGGGCTGTCAGATAGCTACCGTTAACATTAACGGGTAAAGGCTGTTGCGTCCGTGTTTTGCCGGAGGTCAGTAGTTCCAACTCGGAACTACTGACCTCCGGCCAACATTTCGAGGTTTCCGGTGTAGCCAGCGGACATCCGGGCCAAGACTTCCTCTTCCGTGCGCCGGTCATTGTTTACAGTCCGAGACGCGAGAATGGAGTTGGAGTTGAGAGAAGACGTATGCAGATATCTGTTTATAGAGATTAGCCGAAATGTCATCTGGACCTAAAACACCTACAAAAAATATTGGTTGTAGACGTCGTCTCTCAACTCGGAGAGGAAGTCTTGGCCCGGATGTCCGTTGGCTACACTGGAAACCCCAAAATTTCGGCCGTCACCCCCAGAGTCTAACCGTCGTCAGACCGATAGACGATGGGTTCCGGGATTGATTCTTTCCAGTCTAGGGTGCAACTGCGACTAGCAACTGTGAGGCATGATGTTAAAATATATGGCCACTTACTAAACTAAAATCTTTGCTATCGCTTCTGGGAACTCAGATTACTAACTAACTAACGTGAACTGAGTGGCTGCCGGTCGCCTTTCTGCCCCTGAGATGTGCGCGCACACTTTATGTGACGTTGCTCGGAAACTCATCTACCGTATTTCCTCTAATAGTGGCTGGTAGTCAATTAAAAGCCGGGTCTCCGATAATGTCCGGGGCCGTGGTCGACACGAACAAATAAAGGCCAGCCCCAAATACAGGCTGGGGAAAAAAACAAAAGAAAAAACAACGGTGGATACCGGTAAACTCCTGGTGCCTGTTATATAATGTAACTGTAGTTTGTAGTAACGTACAAGTGCCACAAGATGGCGGTATGCCACAAGACGGCTCGGCCGGAGGAAGTCTCTGGAGCGTGCCGTCGTCGATTACCGTAATTATCGGTAATGCGTCGCAGTAACAAAAAAACGGCTACCTAACGAACCCCAACAGAAGCAGATCAGAAAACAAGGAGGCTTCGTACTAAAATATGAGCAAATATACTTATCAAACAGAGGGAATTAGAAATAAAGGCCTGTCTCTAATATAAGTCTGCTTCCAATAAAGGCCTGGAACCCTCTGCAGCTGAGGGAAATAAAGGCCCGGGCCAATATTAGAGGAAACGGTATTCATAAATGTGTTGCTGTTTTTGTGGAGTGGCCAGAAAATTTCAGTTATTACAGTTTTAAGTTGTTATATGTAACTTTAATGCAGAAGACCTTTAGCCAGAGAAACACAACTTTCTCTTGGGCGTCCATGTTGTTCCTCCTCGACCACTTCAGCGCTCTGAGGGAAGTAGGAAATTCCAAGTAGGAAATTTCCAGGTTCCAAGTTGTCCGAAACATAACACAAGACAGTGATGGTTAGCCCAAGATGGTGGATGGGAAATGAGGAGAGAGGGAGGAGGAGGTGAGGAAGAGGAGAGGAGAGGAGGTGAAGGTCTGGATGGCTCCTCCTATCTGGGGAATTCCTCTACAGTCATCAACACACCTGACAGAGAGAGAGACCAGTTCATACCCCCACCCTCTCTCTCTTCTTCCCTCCCTCTTCTATCTCTCTTTTTATCTCCTACCTCTCTCTTTTATCTCTCTCTCCCTCCCTCCCTCCCCCCCTCTCTTTACATTTCTTCCCCTTCTCTAATTCTCTCTCTTACTCTCTCTCCCTCCCTCTCTTTACCTTCCTTCCCACTGTTTCCTACTCTTTCTCTTCATATCTTCCTTCTTTATCTTCTCTTTCTCCCCCCTCTTTTTACCTCCCTTCCTCCAGTTTCTCTCCTATTCCCTCCCTCTCTACCTTGTTTTACTCCTCTCTTCCCATCTCTTCCTCTCTCTCTTTTCATCCTTTCTTCCTCCTCTGTATTTCCCTCTCTTACTCTTTTCCTTCTACCCCCATCTCCCTCTCTCTCTCTCTCTCTCTCTCTCTCTCTCTCTCTCTCTCTAGCTCCTCCCTCTCTTTCTTATTTAAATGTCGGTGGAGCTTGTCTTCCCTGCAGGTAAACTCTCTCTCTCTCTCTCTCTCTCTCTCTCTCTCTCTCTCTCTCTCTCTCTCTCTCTCTATCTCTCTCCCTCTCTCTGACAGCAGCAGAGTGCTTCAGTCTAAATCACATCCAGCTTCACACTGGAAGCAGCTCAGGAAGGTTTTGGAAGTTTGTTTGCATTTTGAAGACAGAGGAGTAAAAAAAAATCCAAGAAAGTTAAAGAACCAGAAGAAAGTAGAAGAGAAGGACAAGTGGTGGATTTATCCAAGATCATTCTGTCTTGAACTTTTTGAAGACAGAAGAGTTGAATGTCTGGGACGGTTAAAGAAAGAGGAGACAGTCTGGAGTAAGGAAGAAGGAGAAGTGGATGACATCTCTGGAATCGTTTTATCTTGAACATTTTGAAGACCGGAGATCGAACGTCTTTCAGAGAGTTGAAGAAAGGAAGGAAAGGGAGCAGTGAGACAGAAGGACGACTGGACGACTTCTTCTGATCGGACTGAAGGCATCGAAACGTCATCCTGGAACTGAAGATCCTCCTGCAGAGTTTGAGGCCTGCAGGTGGTCTGGAGATCAGCGCTGGACCTCCGAACACGCTGCTAACTGTGGACCATCCAGCATGTTTGGACTGAACCAGGATCAGAAGGAGCTGGGTCGACCTGAGCTGGTCTCTCCTGGTCTCTCCTTAACCTGCTGACTCAGGTTTGATGTTCCTTTGAAACTAGAAGACGAAGACTACAAATTGGGTCTTTTTTTACAGGGGGAAAAAGCGTAAATTTGTAGTTTTTCTGAAAGTTTTGTTTCCTCGGGTGTCTGTTTGCCTGATGGAGGTCGCTGGCTGCAGGTCGGAGGTTTCGCTCATTTTGATTTTCGTGTTCGCCTCCATGTGAGAGGAGCCGGTCGATCCACCAAGGACCAACGAAGAAGAAGAGGAGAGGAGCTTCAGGAGAAGATCTGCCGTGTTTTCTCCTTCAGGACTTCTTCTTCTTTGGCTTCGGAAAAAGAGGATTCTATAGGTTCTCCAGGATGTTTTTTATACATTAGAGACAGTGAAGAAGAGTGAAGGTGGATCACAGAGACAAAGTGTCATTTTTCAAGATCATTTTTATGTCAATATACATTTTTCAGTGCAGTCAGTCTGAGTAAAGACAGCGGAGAGGAGAGAGCCTTTCTTTGGTGTGTTGATGAAGAACATTTCAGGTCTGACCGGCTGCAGCTGTCCTGACAAATACAGGGAGTGTCATTAAAACCAGTGAAGAGAAAAGGGAAAAACTCAGCGTGTTGATAAAGGACATTTGAAGTTTGGATCAGTGCCTGTCCGGACCCACAGAGACACAAACTGTTTTCTTTTTAAGATCGTTTTACATCAGTATGCATTTTTAAATACAGGCGGTCTGATTTAAAGACAGAGAAGAAGAAAACTCTGTCTTCCGATTGGTCTTTTGTGCTGAAAAAGGACGTTTCAAGTTTGGATCGGATGCTGTCCTGACAGAGTTACTTTTCAAGATAATTTTTAAGTCGAAATGTGTTTTTCAAAGCAGTCGGTCAGCGTCTCGACTTTGATGTTTTCACAAAAGACGTTTTAAAGCCGGATCAGATGCTGCTGTAACAAATCCAAACTGAACGGCTTATGTTTTTTAAGTCATTTTCAGGTTAATATGCATTTTTCAATACGGCCGGTCTGATTGAAACCAGTGGAGAAGAGAGGAAGAGGAACTGAACCTGCCTGGACTTTAGTGTTGATAAAAGACATTTCAGGTTTGAATGGGATGCTGACTTGACAAATAGAGACAGAAAATCGAGTCATTTTTCAGTCGTGTCCCAGTCTGGAGAGATGAGAGCGAGTCATGACCCGGCCTGGTGAAGCGGACTCGAACCCGTGACGCCGACAGCACCCGGTCCCGCCCAGACTGTCCTGATGTGGGGGCGTCCCGGCCCGCTGTGGCGCCCCCTGCTGCTCCTCTGGGTGCTGCTGCGCCCCGAGGCCCAGAGCCAGAGCTGGAGGCCCTGCACAGGTAGGAGGCTGTGTGTGTGTGTGTGTGTGTGTGTGTGTGTGTGTGTGTGTGTGTGTGTGTGTGTGTGTGTGTGTGTGTGTGTGTCTACATCAAATCGATATTGAATGTTCCCACAAGAATATGAAGTTCCTCTGTCGGGAAAGGGTTTTACATTGGGGTTAATGTTACAGTTAAGGCATTAAGTTAATTTACATCTCACATTTCATACACAAAGCGCTTTAGATAGATAGATAGATAGATAGATAGATAGAGTACTTTATTTATTCCCAAAGGGAAATTACGGTGTTACAGCAGCAATTCACATAAATGACAAAAAAAACACACAATGAGGTAAAAGTCAGAACACGGAATTACAAAATATATATCTACACAAAAACTACACTACAACTACTATCAACTATACAACTACAACTACTATATACTATACAATATACTACACTACACTACAACTACTATACTAGGTAAAAATAAATAGAATAGAATAAAGTAGAATTTTTAACTGTAAGGCAAG